>NC_050579.1:195159533-195453116 GCF_011100635.1 Trichosurus vulpecula
CTCAGCATATGACTTTGACTACTAAGACTGAGCTCATCTGACACAAGTTCTCTCAATTCCTCTTCATCTTAAAAATCTCCTTCCACCTCTCTCCTTCTAATTCCCTGATGAGAGAGAAAACTGGACCTTCTTTGTCAAGGCTAAGCTTTCCACCCATCTATTTAATCTCTCCTTGCTCCTAATAGCCCTTTCCCCCAACTGCCTTCTTTTTCCCATGTCTTCCACCTCTCTCCAATCTATCAACTTGCTTAGGTGGCCCCTATCTTAAAAACAACAATATCGGCAATGAAGCCCTCCATTAATCCTGCCTTCCCATCCCTCAATCTCACCACCAAATTGCTAAGAAGTAGTAGTCCACGTTCACTGCCTCTTTTGTCTACTCCATTCTAATGAAACTCTTTCTCAAATTTCACCAGTGACCTTTTCATCACCAAATTCAATCCCTTTCCTCAGTTCTTACTTTCCACGACCTCTCAATAGCATGGTGTAGCACTCCTTGATTGTCTGTGCTTCCTTAGCTTTTAGGATGACATGTTTCCCTGCATCTTCTCCTACCATTCTAACTTCTTAAGGTTCTGACTTTGGCACCCTTCTTTCTATATTCTTCTCTTCATCCAATGTTGCAACTACCTCCTCTATACAGATGACTCTCATTATCTAAATCTTTAACCCTAACATCTCTCCTGAACTTCAGGTCCATATCTCCACCTAGAAAGTTAGCACTTCAAACTCAATATCACCAAACAGGACTATATCTTTCTTCCAAAACCTGGTCCTCCTCCTGACTTGCCTATTTCTGATAAAAAGCTCTGCTGTTCCTGGCTCAAAATTTCATAGGAATCTTTGACTTCTTTTCTTTTAAACTACTAATCATTTTGATTTTATCTCCAAAATCTCTCTTTCATGCCCCCTCCCCCTTGCTCAATGCTACCACCCAGCTTCAGGAAATCTTATCTTCTCCATGTACTGCAACTGTTTTCTAATAGTCTCTATACATTAATTATACTCTATACACTAATTCTGTGCACTAATTATCATGTTAATGCAGAGATCATTCACCAGCTGGTAGGCAGATGGAAAAGGCATTGATGACTTCATGAACAAAGGGATAAAGATGAAAAAATGAGATCTTCAAGAAATAGGAAGCTGGTCTGGCTGACGCACATGGCACCGTAATAACAAATAGGACTAGAAAAATAGGTTAGAGATAGACTAGAGATCTCCAAGCATTAAATTATAGAATTTGGACTTTATTCTTTATATAATAAGGAGGCATTTGAAGGTTGATATCGTCAAATTCTATAATGTCATTAAGACCAAAAAGGAGTAGGAATACCAAAAAAAGTAGCACTTAGGCTGTGTATTGGAATGAACTAGGGACTCTTAAGAGGTAGAGGTGGAGAGAGTGCATAAAGGACAGCCTGAAAAAAGTCAGGGATATGACAAATAGTGTTATTCATGGGGAACAGCAAGAAGACAAATTTGGCTGGACTGTACAGGACATCCAAGGGAGTCATGTATAATAAGGCTAGAAAAGTAGGTTGGAACTAAGTTGTGAAGGGTTTAAAATGGCAAACAAGAATTTATCATGATCCTGTTAAGATAATTTATTAAAAATTGCCATTATACTACTTTGTAATACTAATATTACACACACACACAAAAATCTCACTGAGTCTTAAAGGAAGCAGAGCAGGACAGGTTTTTGTCTTGAAATGATCAATATCAATTCTATAGCATTTTCTTATCGATCCTATTTACAAGTAATTGATTTTGTCCTCTAACAGCTTTTGTCCTATAATTGCTTAAGTCATGGCTCTTTGTCTCTGAACCTGGTTCAGAGATTCAGCTGGCCTGTAATGGATGAAGTTTAAAAATCCAGCTCTCCTAATCACTGATCTATTCTTGCCTCAAGGAATTTAACTGACTTTTGGGGATGTGTGAATTCAAGGGAGTTGGGTCTACCATCTTCACAACACCAAACCCTCCTTCAAGGATGTCTGGTTTATTTTCTTGCACCTGGACTCTCAGGAGGGAAGGAAAAGGCTAGCCCCCATGACCATTACCAAACCTCCGATCAATCGTGTGTTTCCTGCACCTCAGCTCTATAACCAATCATGTTGCCCTCAATCCCATGTCATCTACTCTGTTTTGTTCTTTGTTCTGTACTTCTCCAAACCTATATAAGAGGAACTTGTCCTTTTGTTTGGGGTCTATGTCATAAATGAAAGCAAGCCACTGACACATTTATTGGCAAGCAGCATTCCCCTGTTATGTTACATAATGTTGCGCAGAGAATTGCCTCAGTTTACCTTCCTGTTAAATTTCACCTATGACAATCTCCATTTAAAAGCTGAAGAAACTAAGGTCAAAGAGGTTATATGACTTATCTACAGTCACACAACTCACAAACTGGAACCGAGGTCATGATTTTAAATCATTTTAAACTGGTTTTAAAGTTGGAACTGCCCTGGGAAGTTCCAATCATCTAAAAAAATAATTGCAAAGGGTCATAGGATCATAGACTTCAGAGCTAGAAGGGACCCCAGAGATCAACAAATCCAATTTTCTCATTTTACAGAGAAGAATGAGCCCCAGAGAGGTTTGGCGATTTTCCCAGAATCACACATTTAGCGTCCGAGATGTTATTTGAACCCAAGTCATCCTAATTCCAAGTCCAGCATACCCTATTCATTTTTCCCATGGCCCTTTAAAAGTCAATAAAACATTCTTCAACCCCTAACCCCGAAACAATCCAATTTCTTTTCTCTTCTCACCATTAACTCCTTAGTTCAGGCCCTTATCAACTCTCACCAGACTACCAAGACAAACTCCTAATTGGTCTCTCTCCACTCTAATCTATCCTCCATAAAGTGATATTTTCTTAGAGTCAGCTGGTAGCACAGTGAATAAAGTGCTGAGCCTAGAGTCAGGAAGATCTGAGTTTAAATCTGGCCTCAGATACTAGTTGTGTGACCCTGGGCAAGTCATTTAACTTGTTTGCTTCAGTTTACTCAACTGCAATATGAGGATTACAATAGCACCTGTGCTGCAGCGTTGTTGTGAGAGTCAACTGAGATATTTTAAAAAAAAAGTAAGCACTTAGACAGTATCTTGTCCATAGGTAAGTTCTGTACAAATGAGTATTTTCCCCTCCTTTCCTCCATTCTCTTTAAGTACAGATCTGACCATATCATGCTGCTACTTAATAAACTCTGGTGGCTCCCTACTGTTTCTAGGATAAAACATAAACAACTCTATTCAACTCTGAAAGCCTTTCATAACTTAGCCTCAATATACATTTCCTGAACTCATACAGCTAAACTGTCTTTCTTGCTATTTGTCACACATGCACGCCATCTTCTGCCTTCACCCATACCAGGAATGCTATTTTTTTCCTCATCTCTGCCTCCCAGAATCCCTCACTGTAATGCCCTACCTCACCCCTCCAGTTTCTCCACCTCGCCCCAGCTCACCGCTCTGTTTGTGTCCCCATCTCCACGGAAATCTAATTGCATTCTTTCCCTTTAAATACTCTTTCTCTTCCCCAAATCGGGCTGTTCGATTTGAGTAATTACTCCGAAGCCGCACGCTGCAATAAATCCACATCTAAATTTATATCCGGGTCTCGCTTGTTTTTTTCAGCACAACATTACTTTCTTCAAGAGGCAGCTCCGGTACTACTGTCCCCACAAAGACTTCCCTCATCTCTTCATAATAACGAAAGCTACGACAGATATAGCGCTTCACCTACGGTATCTCATTTACTTCTCATAACAACTCTGTGAGATAAGCTATACCATTATTTCCATTTCACAGACAGGAGACTGAGGCTGAGAGGTTAAGTGACTCACCCAGAGTCATGAAGCTATTAAGTGCCTGAGGAAGGGTTTGAACTCAGGTTCTTCCTGCTTCCAAGGCCAACACTATGCTAACCAGTTGTCTAACTTCCCTATATTTAACTATTTTACACTTATATTGTGTTTATTCTCTATATATTTACATATGTACATGTTCATCTCCCTCAAATAGAATCTAAGCTCCTTGAGAGCAGCCAGTCAAGTGTTTATTATGTGCCAGACTCTGCGCTAAGTGCTAGAGACACAAAGAAAGGCATTAACAGCCCCTCGCCCTTGATCCATCATTCCAACGGATGAGACAACATGCCAAAAACTATGTAATACACAAGATAAACAGAGTAGAAGGAGGGTGATCTCATAGCAAAGGCACAGGCAGTATAAAAAACCAAGAAAGGCCTTTGGTCTTTGTACCCCCAGTGCCTAGCACAGTCCTCTTGCACACAAAGACGGAAAAGAAAATTCTCTACATTCGAGGAGCTTATAGTACACAGAGATACATGCACACAAGCACAGTACAAGGAAAACCAAGGAGAGAAAAGGAGGTAACGTTAATAATTGTGAGGATGAAGAAAGGCTTCTGAGCCCTGAAGAAAAGATTTGAAGGCAGGAGAAAGGAAGTGGGGGGATGGAGGTAGAGGGGAGAAGAAAGTGATAAACTGGGATCCAGATCCTTGGATTCCAAACCCAGTGCTCCTTCTACTGCCTCACACAGCCTCCCAGCCATATGCAGTATCATAAACTAAATACGATATAAAGCCAAAAAATTGAAATGTACCTTCTTTTGAACTTTGTTCTTTGCTTTTCAATCCTCTAGCAGTTATTTACTATATCATCTATTTGGCAACTAATTTTAGTCAGAATTGTTATACCCCATCTATTTTTATCAAGTTACTACTTACACCTTGCATTATTTTAACATTTAAAATTTCTATCTTGACTCGTCAAATCAATTGTGAATGCCTTCAGGGAAGTGATCATATCTTGTTGGAAGAGAAGGTGTCAACTACAATATGTTGTGCATAATAGGTGCTTACTAAATATGACTTAATTTAATTAACACATAAAACTTATTACTTACCTTACTTGAACCTCCACTTCCTATCTGCTTTAATATGGAATAAATTCTTCCCTTAAGTGAAATGTATTCATTTGAAGAAAATGATCCTGAAATCTGAAATGGGAAATTAAAGGCGTAAATATAGCTTCTAATAATCTGTATTCACTCAATAAAATGGAAACTGTCTATTTTACTGCAGAATATTATGTTTTGTAAATACAATGACTTTCTTGACTAAAACCTTTTTAAAACAGCTCTCTATGCTTCAAAGAGGCAAACAAAATAAGGAATCAAACCCAAATATCTCCAAAATCTTTTCTAGCTCTAAAACTTATAGGTCTTTAAATCATCAGATAAAAAAAATCTAAGCTATAAATTGATAGGTTAACAAAGATATTTGTTTTTAAATCAGAGCTGTCATTTCACTGATGTGGGGGAACTCCCAGAGAAGAAAATTCTACCAATGAAATCAGGCACCTGCTAAGAAATGTATAATTTTAATAAGTTGCAGGAGACACTGAAAGATTAGATGACTTGTACGGGATCACATAACCAGTATATGTCAGGGACTGGACTGGAACCCAGGTCTTCCTGACCCCAATTCCAGCTTTCTATCCACTAGAATTCACATGACAATATATAACTAGTTTGTTTTAACTAGCTAATTAAGTTTTAAAAATAGATCAAAATAAGAAGGGAAAACTAGAGTCAATAAGACCAATTATGTTTTTAAAATGTGGGCACATGGAGATCATAAGTCGGTATAATCCAAAACCAGAATAGATAAAAGTAATGATTGCTTCATTTCTAGAAGTATTCAAATTATGATTAGATTACTATCAAGAACCTGCAGAAGTGATTCATATGTTGGGAAGGTTAGTCTAGATGAGGTCTACATTTTCTTCCTACTCTGAGATTCTATGGAAAAAAAGATGTAAAATATATTTATTATCACACGTGAAAGAGGGAGGGAGGGAAGAGAATACGCATTTATACAGCATCAGGCACTGTGTTAAGTGCTTTGCAAATATAATCTCACAAATTAAATTCATTATACCTGCAGGCTTTGAAACGGAGTAACTGGTGTTTGTTGTTGCTGCTGTAAGTAGGAAGGTTGGCTGTAAGGAGTAGAAAATTGATGTCCTGGAGGAAAGTCACTCTTCACAACTGGAGTTCTAAAACTAAGACATAAATAATTGTATTGTTAAAAAATATTAACTATTTACATCTGGTTTTTAGTTTCCCTATACAAGAAAATAAGGTTTTATACGTGGTTTTTACTTTTCCTGTACTAGAAAAGTATAATTCCAAACAATGAATGTCAATTTATAATATTAATAGCATCTGAATGAACTTTTATTATTTTGTTGATTATTTGAAGAAAGTATTTACTTGGTTAAATATATGCTATAGTCCCGAACTATTTGTCCTTGATGGCAAAACAAATATGCTACTGATATCTTATCCAATTTGTAAAATACTGAACTATTGTCAAACAGGCAATCATAATGTCATGAGACTTACATGAAAACCAGGTTTATTACAAGAAAAATGAACATGCACGTGGAACCCAAAGAATTTATAATCCTTACAGAAGTTTGCATATTTATGAAAGTACAAAAGGAGAAGAAAACAGGAAAGGGAGTGGCAAGGGATGGGGAAAGTACAGTAAAGGTGGAAAAAGGACAAAAACCGTCTCCAAAGGGAGGAACAAGGTTATGGTAGAGGCAGCACTCTTTTCCCTTTGGAACCACTAGACCGGGGTGGGGAACCTGAGGCCTCAAGGCCACATGTGACCCTCTAGGTCATCAAGTGTGGCCCTTTGACTGAATCCAAACTTCACGGAACAAATCCCATTTATAAAAAAAATCTCATAAAAAGAGGCCACAGGTCTAGAACTCTATCCACTATACGCCCCTTATTTACCCATGTTCAGGTTATCTTTCCCCACTTGGATTGTCATTATTACATGAGTCATTATGGAGAACCTCACTTTATCTGTTTTAATTATAAGCAACCTGAAAGCAAGAATGTCAGGTACTTTTCTGTGTATTTGGCACAGTGTTGAACACTCAGAAAATATTCAAATTGAACCACCTGTACATAGTACTTGTTCCTCTTTTCCATTTCTCAATTGTCCTATCCTTTGAAATTACTAATTTTTTGCCTTCTGATTTTGAGTTCTTGGCTTGGCTTGCTTTCGGGGGAATGAAAAATAATATGTGATTGTTTTGAAGAAAAAATTTAAAAAGCTTAAAGAAAGCATCAAAAGTATTAATGTGGTTGTCCAAAGCTATTACAGATCAATCAAAAATAGCTTATTAAATTCATTAGTCATTGGTCAGCCCCATCCTTGCTTCCATTAGTACCTAAAAAAAAAAAAGCATCCAGCCATATATAATTATCATAAAGAAAAAGGCTTTATACCCTTCTACATTTTGGAGACAGATTTTAAAAAACAAACTGAGATGAAAACTCACTAAAAAGATAAATATAAAAGGAAAAGACTTTACCAGGCCATGTAGTCTAGTGTTCTGCTACTGCTGGGTGTGTTACACACAAATTTGTTATCAGTTCTTTTAGGAGCTGTTATAGGTGAAGACTGTTTTGAAATAGTTAAGCCAGGTTGCTCAAAACTGGAACATTTTTGCTAAACCAAAAACAAACAAGTTGAAATTTAAAATGATTTTCACATTCAACCCTACTTATTAAGTTCTATACCTAATCAAAATAGAAAAGAGAAAACAAAAAAAGAATGCTGAAGCAAAACATACACACACACGCATATATGTATATAGTATATACTTATACAGTCTTCTAACAGCTATTTTGGTCTGTTTCTGAAGTCCTGCTAATTATCTGTTGTTGCTGTTCAGCTGTTTTCAGTTGTATCTGACTCTTCATGACCCCATTTGGGGTTTTCTTGGCAAAGATATTGCAGTGGTTTGCCATTTCCTTCTCTAGCTCATTTTACAAATGAGGAAACTAAGGCAAACAGGATTAAGTGACTTGCCCAGGGGCACACAGTTAGTATCTGAGGCTGGATTTTTTTTAACTCAGAAAGATGAATCTTCTTAACTCTTGGCCAGGTACTCAATCCCAGTAAGCCACCTAGCTGCCCCTAATTTTTCACTCTTAACTAAAAGAGTCAAATGCAACTTCATTTCCCAGTAATATAGGACCATATGTATCCCAATAACAAGATATTGGCACTTCTTAGTCTCAATAATTTGTTCCTAAAAACTTCCATATTCTAGCCAAAAGTGGTATGTTGACTATCTTTACATTTTTTAAAGATTTCCCCAAATACATAAGACCATTAATTATAGAGCAAAAATTCTAACTGTTCAATATACCCAATACCCTTTACTTTTTAATTATGAATGCCATTAAGTATGATACACCAACAAAAGAAATCTCAAATGCATATTATGACATTTTTGAAATGATATTCTAAATAAAGACTATCTTTCAGAATTATACATTTATTTTACTTAACATGGATAATTATGTTCAACAAACTAGAAAGTTACCTCTGGTAAGGTATTACGGTTTGCCTCTGGAATCTGCCACTGATTAGAAGATGCAAGAGGATTTTGGTTTAAGGACTCTGATTTTCTGTTACTACTACTGAAATTAGATTGTCGAAGGATCTGGTTATTTTCTGGTACTTTTGGTTCTTGATAATGAACTTTGTTTTCTGAAAATTGTATTAATATACAATGTTTATATAAACAACTCCATAATAAAATCTCAACATTAACAAGATGTTACCAAAATTACTTCTATCTTGTGCAGAGGTTTGTCTTTGCTCTAAAAATCCATACTATGCCTTTGGCAGGCCATCTTGTAAAAGAGCAAGTACTGAAGAGAACTTTCTATTTATTATCACTTCTGATTTGAATACCTCCAATTAGTTGTTAAAAATTTAAACATGTAGTCATCATACTAGTGAAAAAATACAAATTCTTCATTTTTCATTTCCCTTTAGCTGATTTTGACCTGGGAACTACAGAATTCCCTAAGGCAAGTTTATATAATACCACAAAGAAAAGTCCTAATAAGCATAAGAACCGTGATTAACCATTATCCAATATTTTATCAGCTTAAAATGTTACTTGGCATTTCAGCCTTCAATCAACCAACAAACATTAAGCTCTTATTATATGTCAGGCACTATTTTACCATATGTATAAAACAATGATCACTGATATTCATAAGCATAACCCTGAGATACTGCCAGATACTTAACTGGCTCCTAAAAATTAAAATATCTTGAGTATAGTTTTATTTTATTGTATTCTACCTTCAAATACTGATAATCTACACAATGGCAATATATGAACATTCTCAGTCCTATTATGTCAGACAACAGGTTTTAAAATAAAGATGCTATGGAAACCAATAAAAATATCAGTAATTTCTCCCTGTATCTCCACTAGATATATCAAAACTATACTCGACCGGAACACTTAAGTACAAACTAGGTAAAGTAATTACATCCAAATATTTTATTGTTTGGTGTCAAATGCCCTTGCCCATTTGGTGCCTTTTATTAGGAAAATTTGTATAATCCGCAACTTGAGCTGAAAAATTACTCCTAGGGCTAACTCTTTCATTTTGCAAACTATACACATTGTAGGAGAAACCAAGTGGAAATAAAGAACAGAATTCAACCACATTGACAGGTTTGTTTCCTTGGAGAAAAAAATACTGGTCAACTATTTTATAGACAGCTTCAGTGTCTCTCGCAACAGGACAATTCATTAAACAAACTGCACTACAATCAAGAATCAATGCAGTACCTTCTCCACCCTTCCCTTCCTTCAAATTAAATAATCTTTCATACAAAATTCATAGTACTTCTCTCTGAGGATATTCTTCAGAGAGTAATTTTTCAGTTGGAAGTGACTCTAGAGGTTATCTACTTCAACCTGTACCTGAAAAAAAAATTCCCTATTATAAAATCTTCAAGCAGTTGTCATCCAAGTGTCTATCTGAAAACTTCAATAATATAGAGCCTGCAAGCTTCCTTTTGGGAAGTTCTAATTATTAGGAAATTCTTACACGATACTTTTTTTTTTGTCTATTCTTACACAATTCTCAACAAAAGCCTGTTCACCAAGATACAAGAAAGACAGAGTGGTGAAGGAATACACAAATATCTCTAGATGAAAATTATTCCCTCTGTTGGTTATTTCAACTAATCCTCATTTACTTGTTTTAGCCAAGAAAAAAAAATTTCTGAGATATTTTTGTTTTTGAAAAGAAAAAAACAATGAATTGAAATACTTTACTGTCTACTTTGGATCCCTTACCTTCTTTTTTGGTTGGAAGACGAGATCCTGTTTTATTTCTTAGCGTTACTGTTGAATCAGGAGTAAGCTCTGCACTCTTCTCACCTAATAACTGAAAATCCATGGAGTAGATATTTTCAAGTGTCTATATGAAAAGATTGAAAACCTTCAAAATGCCAATTAAAGTAAACTCTGGATAGATTTTAATAATACCCTTTAGAATTTTTTTATGTTTAAAAAAATCTTATTCAACCAACAAAAATGCATAGCATTTTTGTGTGTATACCCACCCCACCATATCCCTCTCCAAAACACACTTGCTTCTAAAATTTCAATAAAGATAAACTTGTATTTAACTAGTAATTGTATCTATAGAAAGGCTGATATTGGATAAACCATTTTTACTGAGACTGAAGTATATTAGGTATAGAAAAGGTAGAAATTTGAAAGTATATGTGGTCTTGTGATCACAAGTTCCAAAGTATTCTTTTTAGCATTAATGTAACTTTACTCACCTAAAATAATTACATTAACTTTGAACATTTTTGTGAATATGACACTAAGTTATTGTAATCCTAAATAGTATGCTTCTAAAACATCACTTAACATTTTCCAGTATTAAAGAGGTCCTTAACAAGGTCAAAGACTGTCATTAAACACAAAACTATAAAAATTACAAAACTAACTAGGAAGAACATTTTCCTTGGCTTTAAATACTACATGCCATTTAAGAGTGGGCAGAATATTTTTCTTACTCTCTCCCTGTCCCCCAATCTGTTTAAATTGCCATTCCAGATAGGGCATCTAAAAAGGGATTGCTAGAAAAGAATAAGGTTTGGACATTAAGGATTCAAGAGAGATACTTATTCTTTTCTGTTTCAAATCCCTAAGCAAAATATTCTTTTTGTACTCATTCAAATACTTTGGTGGTTCTGTGAACTGATTCCTGTGGATTCTCTGTCCTACATGATCAGAACTTATCCAAGTCTTCTCATGCTATGTGATTCTTGTTATGTCTTCTTATAATCCATACAGGATTTACCCAATACCCTCAAGACTTTTTAACATATAAATGCCAGGATGGTGGACAGATTTCCATACATAAGCAATATGCCATCTTCTCCAATCACCTATTTCCTGGGTGATAGTACTACTCTGCATTTCACTACCCATCTGCTGGTTAAGAGTCCCTCTGCTTAACAAAGCTGATTCTTCAAGAAGAGGCCAAGATCTGTTGCTGGGACCACATGGGACCATTGGAGAATATGTCATTTAATAAACTTCAGAATGTGGGAAGTAATTAACTTGCAATATCATAACCAGAAAGACTCTAATAAATTAACATTTTATTTATGATTTTCATACTTTTTATATTAAGACAAAAAATCTAAAATACCTTTATATTTTTTAACTCATATGAACCACCTTCACTTGGTTCTGGTTTAGGCACAATCAAATCTTGATATTCTGATCCAGGGGTTTGTCTGTCATCCATGAAAGAAAACAACTTTTAACAATCATGTTAGAAACATACCTTTCATTTCCGTCAAGCACATAACTGTATTACACTTAAGCATACCCACAAGTGCATAAAATAGTAGATGCCCAATAAGAGCAGTATGGTTCAGGGTAAAGAACAGTGATTCTGGAATCAGAGGAATGGGGTTCAAATCCCATCTCTGCCACTGGCCTACATGATCTTGGGCAGATGACTTAATAACCTCTCTGGGACTGTTTTCTTATGTGAAAAATGAGATGGCTAGAGTATGGCCTCCAAAATTCCTTCCAGCTTTAGATATATTACTTAAATAATTCTTTCATTTATTTATTTCCTTTTTTGGGGGGCAGAGGGGTCGGTTACAATTTGAGTTTCTAGTTGTTTCTTTCCTTCCCTTCCAATCCCACATTAGAGGCCAACATTTTATGTGGACAGATATAGATGTGTGTGTGTGTGCGTGTGTGTGTGTGTGTGTGTATGCACAGAGAGAGAAAAAACCATACAATACACACTTCTATATCAGTTATTTCTCTGGAGGTGTATAGTATTTTCCTTCATAAGTCCTCCAAAGTTGATTTGAATGATCATTTTACTCAGAATAGCAAAGTCATTCACAGTTACTCTTTGAACAAAATTGCTGTTACTGTATTCAGCATTCTCTTGGTTCTGCTCATTTCACTCCGCATTATTTCATGCAAGTATTTCCATGTTTTTCTAAAACCAACCTGCTCATCATTTCTACAATACTGTAGTATTCCATTATAATCATATACCACAATTTATTCAGCCATTCCCCAACTAATGGGCATCTCCTCAATTTCTAGTTCTTTGCTATCACAAAGAGAGCGACTATAAATATTTTAGAACATATAGATTCTTTTCCTTTTACCCTGATCACTTTGGAAAACAGATTTAATAGTGGTACAACTGTTGGGTCAAAGGGCATACAATCTTATTACTCTTTGGACAGAATTCCAAAAAGCACTTCATAATGGTTGGATCAGTTCACAATTCCAACAACAGAGTTTTAGTGTTCTGATTTTTCCACATCTCCTCCAGCATATCATTTTCTCTTTCCATCATGTTAGCCAACCTGAGAGATATGAGAGGATATCTCAAAGTTGTTTTAATTTGGATTTCTCTAATCAATAACGATTTAGAGCATTTTTTTCATGTAACTATACATAGCTTGGACTTCTTCCAAAAACTGCCAGTTCATATTCTTCAACCATTGGTCAACCAGACAATGATTCACAGTCTAGTAGATTTGACTCAGTCCTCTATAATTTGAGATACGAGGCCTTTATGTGAAAAACTGGCTATAAAAATTTGTTCCTCAAATTTTCTACTTTCCTTCTAATCTTGGCTATGTTGGTTTTATTTGTGCAAAACCTTTTTAATTAAGTGTAATCAAAATTATCTGTTTTATCTCCCACAATGTTCTCTATCTCTTGTTTATTCATAAATTCTTCTCTTATCCACAAATCTGATAGGTAATATGTTCCACATTTTTCTGATTTACTTATGATATCTACCTTTATATGTCTAGGTCACGAATCTATTCTGAGCTTATCTTGGTAAAGGGTGTAAGATACTGATCTATACCTAGTTTCTGCCAGACTGCTTTCCAGTTTCGCCCAGCATTTTTTATCCAATAGTGAGTTCCTACCCCAAAAGCTTACATCTTTGCATTCCTCAAACATGAGGTTATTATAGTCATCGATTACTGTGTATTGTATACCTGCTCTTTCCATTTTAAAGGAGCAACCATTCTATTTCTTAGCCAGTACCAGATACCTTATGCCTTATAATGCAATTTAAGATATGGTACTGTTAGACCTCTTTTCATTACATTTTTCCCATTAATTCCTTTGATATTCTTAACCTTTCATTTTTCCAAATGAATTTTGTTGTTTTTTCTAGCTCAACATAATAATTTTTGGCAGCTTAATTGGGATGGCATTGAATAAGTAGATTAATTTAGGCAGAGCTGTCATTTTCATTATATTGGCTCTGACCATTCATGAACAATTAATATTTCTCCAATTATTTTAATCTGATTTTATTTGTAGAAAAAGTGTTTTAAACTATGTTATGTTGTTCCTGGGTTTGTCTTAGCAGGTATACTCCCAGGTATTTTATATTGTCTTAAAAAACTGTTAAGTAAATATGGATTAATAGCCTGCTTCTAAATTGAGGATCAGATTGCAATAGCTAGGCAAGATGTAGTCATTTTCCTAATAAGGTTCTTCCAGACTAATCTTCCAAACCAAAATTTTCATTTTAACATGTCATCCCCTCTCACTAATAAGGCATACAGTAAAAACCAGCACATATAACTAACAAGTACTCCCCTCCACCCCCCACACACACTATCCAAAAGTTTGTAAGAATTTATATATTTCCCACGGACACCCAGTTCATGCATAATATAACTAAACTATGTAATATGATAATTTCTATGGAAAAATATGCAGAGTTCTAAACAGTTAAGTCTGGAAACAAAAAAATATACTTCCTTGAACCAAACATCATAGGGTCTAGAAGAAAATCACTTCCCATTTTGCCACTCTAGTACTGAAAAAGGATTTCCTTCAAGGCAGCTACCAAACAAATATTAAGCACCTACTGGGTACAAAATATTTTGTAAGCACTGAAGATACAGAATTTAGGCAAGATGATACTACTCGCCCCCTACATTTTAGCAGGATAATAAATTGCCAAAGAAAGCCATAACATACACAATGTAACAAGATGTATCACTGTTAACATTGACTATCTATAGTTAATATTAGAGAGGTTTCTGAGGTCTTAACAGGAATAGTTTTTAACCAAAGCAGGTGGCAGTGACAAGAGATTCATGTTACAGTTGCTACTTATACAAAAGTAATATTTGAAAGGTGGGTGTTTGTATCCTGGGGACTGCCTATATACATATACACACGTACACACACACACACACACACACACACACGTATATATACATATATACATACACACACATATATACACACATATATGTATACATATATACATATACATGTATACATATGTGTGTGTGTGTGTGTGTGTGTGTGTGTGTGTGTGTGTGTGTGTGTAGAGAGAGGGAGAGGGAGGGGAAGAGGGAGAGAGAGATCCAAAGTTATTTAAGCTTTTGAAAATGCACCAAGACTTTTGGGATTCCCTATATTTATGTGAACTCCTAAGTTTCATATGAACAAACAGATTGTCTTTTCCATACTTCCAACAATGAATCAGGATCATATGATCGTAGGGTCCTAGCCTTAAAGCTGGAAGGCACTTTCATTGTTAACAGATAAAGAAACTGAGGCCTACGGAAATCAAATGAATTGTTCACTCATAGAGCTAACAAATGACTGAGGGAGAATTTGAACCCAGATCTTCCTGACTCCCTATCCGCATGAAACATGATTTTAAAAAAAAATGTCTCCACAATTTCTTTGCTCCCTGATAATTTTTAGAGACAACTTCCTACTCATCAATTTCCCAAACTGCCACAATGACCTACACAGTAAGCCTACCTTAGCCATACAAAGGGGTAGTCATAAATCTTGAGCTCATCATCACCAGTGGTCTCATTCCAATATTCCAGAACTCTGAAGTTCCTCTCACTCCTATCCTTCTATTTCTCCATCTGTCTTACCCCTAAACCTGTACCCCATCCTGACCTCATCACCGTAACCCCTCACGCCTCTCCCAGTCCATCATTCATGTTCTTCCCCTCACAAACCTGACCCTCTAGAGTTAGCCAGTTGAATTTTATACTGTCCTCTAGTCTCAAATCCCCTCCTCATTTTGCCCTATCATCTCTCATATTTTCATCAAACCCTAGCCTTGGGTTACTCTCACATGTATCTTTCTCTGCTCCTACTTGTAAGCCACTTATGCCCTTGATAGCATCCCTGTGCTCTCAAAGAGTTTGACCTGTCAATCATTTTCTTTCTTTTTCTAATCTTCAATTTCTCCATATCTAATGGCTCCCTCCCTGATGTCTACAAACTTGCAGTGGTCTCCCCATTCTAAAAATAAAAAGCTTCACTTAACCTTGCCATTACCTCAAGCTATTACCCTCTATTTTACCTCCCTTACATTATCAAAATCTTAGAAAAACCTTCCATGCTCACTGCCTCCACTTTATCTCCCCCTTACTTCTTAGTCCCTTAAAAAGTGTCTTTCAAACCACCTATTTAGTCAAACCTCTCTTTTCAAAGAACAAAGTACCATTTCTTGGTGCTCAATTTTGTTTACTTCAAAGCTCGGTTCATAAATGCTTTCATAAGGTCTGTCTTTAACCCAATTATTAAAGATTCCACCCCCACTTTTATTTTGCATATATTTTGTGTTTACTTACCTGTGGGTCTTTGAATCTCCAGTACCTAGTAGCAGCACCATAGCAAACAATTAATAAGTGCTTAAATAGGACTTTAATAGTAAATACAATTTTAATCATTACAATTAGTCTACAAGACTTAAAGATCATTTTAACATCCTAAAAGTAAAAAAAAAATATTTTTACAAAAAAAGTCTTACCTTTTTGTAAAACTCTGCCCAACTGGACCATCTGTCTCCACAGTTCCACCTGGGCTATTTATAAGGTTAACTGGGACCCTTCCAAATGGGCATGACTGGATGTTTTTTGGAAAGATTGAAGTAACTAAGTATGAAATTAAATACAATCCAAAGCCCAACCCCTCACAATCATCACTACCATGCCACACAAAACATTTTCAAGCTCTCACCGGTTTTGATTTGTTTAACTGCTTCAAGGGATTTCTACTACTCATTTCTGAACCCTGAGGAGGTATGTTCTCCCTAAAGAACAGAAAACACATTGTAATTTTTCAAGTACAATTTCTATACACTATCAAAGTAGACAAGTATCTTCAAAAACTCAATTTTCTTACCCATATAAAAATCTGGCCACATTAGATAGTCTTCTAGAATCACAATTAATATTTCTATTCTGTAAATTTCCAAGTGGGTTTTGGAATGATTCTTGGGTGTTTAAAATGGTAGCTGCTGTAAACAATTTAAAGAATAGTTTAATTTATATATGCACATGGTTGTCTGTATGTAACTCAATATAATTTACGGTTTTGTCTTTAGCTCCAAATAGTTCCTCCACATATATCAGAAACCTAGCAAGAAAATTGTCCTATTTGTTAAAGTGGCTTCCATTAAGTCTCAATGGTGTGCTATTGTTCAGTTATGTCTAACTCTTTGTGACCCCATTTGGGGTTTTCTTGGCAAAAATACTGGAGGGGTTTGCCATTTCCTTCTCCAGCTCATTTTTAAAGATAAGGAAACTGAGAAAACACACTTAAGTGACTTGCCCAAGTCACACAGCAAGTGTCTGAACACAGGGGTCTTCCTGACTTTGTAATGACATATTATCCCATTCTGAGTTTCACTGTTCTTTCTAGATTGGAGTTTGAAAGTTACTTTTTAAATGCAGCTTGCAAGGTGTTCTTATAAAAAAACACTATGAAGTTTCCCAAAGCAACAAGCAATATATCATACTACAAAAAAAAAAAAAAAAACCCAGAATCTCTTACTTACAAGTGCCAACCATAGACCAAATGGAAGAACATGTACTATGAGATTTACCTGAAAATTTATTTTTTTCCTCTTCTGAAAGTAATTGTTTTTTCTGTAGATTTAAATTCCGTATGGCAATTTCTAACATTTCTTGTGGGACTGCACCACATTCTAGAGCTTTTTGAAGAAGCTGCTTACTTTTTTTGAAGTTGCCTAACAAGCAATGAAAAATAAGAATGAGACTACACCCTCCTTCTTCAAGCATTCACACAAAACACTTGGTTATATACATTTTTTTCTGGCAACCTACAGTTCTACAGTCAGTTCTAGCTTATAATCAGAAAGCAGGAAAATAATTACTTAGGGGTGAGATCTAGATCTGATTTCAGAATAAAAGTAGAGAATAGAGGCAAGTGTAAGAGCCAGAAGAAATTAATCAAAACAAGCTATTTATGTTTTTAAAATTTCTATTAAAAAGGTCAGAATTTATGAAATAAAATACATAAAAAGCATATTCCAGAAACATGTATACTATATAGTCTGATCACTTCACTTAAGTACCTCATACTACATTAATTTTCAGTTTTAACTCATTTATATGTTACTTCATGTTAACATGTCTTTTTCTTAAATTGATATATTTCCAACTAGACTATAAGGTCCTTGAGGAGAGAAGCCACCTGAATCATTCTCCCCACCCCACATCCACTCCAGTCCTTAGTATACACTCAATGAATATAGGCCAATGTACTATCAGTCACAATCATGTTATTAGATGATTTTACTTAACTGTTTTCAAGGAATCTACTTTGTAGTTGGGTTTATTGGAAAATACCATTAAATCAAAACAAAATGTATCAATAAATACTGTTCAACTCCAGACTTAGACATGCTACCAATACATTTTCATAATTTCATTTTGTAACAAATTTTATTAAAAAGGTAATTTTTGGAAAATCTCATGTGTAACTCTCTCATAAGCATCCAACAACCACTTCACAAACACTGGCATACAGTTAACAATTAAAAATCCTTTGCCTTTGCTTAAGTGTAGCACAGGAGAATTACTCTTTCCTTCTTTCAGTTTCAGATGTGCTATAGCCGAGCTTATTGATGTAGTGTGATAGGTCCAACTAAAGGAATGTTCTGAAAGTGATCACCAAGACCTCAGAGAATGGTATCCATCTTTGGATGTGGGTTAATCCCAAATTCCACTAAAGCAACAGTAGCAGTATGGCTAATAGTTCTATAGATAGCAGGGAAAGGATGCAAAAAAAACCAAAAAATCCCCTAACCAGTCATGTATAAAAATCATTTGGGCCCATCTATGTCATTGCTGTCCACAAGTCATATTAGATAACAAGCTGACTTATTTCTGTAGATAACTCAAGTTTTGAAAAATGTGTATGTCAAGATACCACTTATCACAGTGCCTGGCACAAAGTAGGCACTTTAATAAATTCTTTTGATGTACTGTTTCACAAAGTACTACAAATAATAGTGTAGCTACTTAAAACTAATTTAATGTATATTATCAATAATAAAGTGAAAGCCATCAAAAATTCATTTTAAGCATTAGTGTATCAGAGATGTAAAAGATATAAAATGTGGAAGAGTGGTATCAGACTCAAATAAAAACTAATCCTTATGAGTCACATATTGACTAAAAAAATACAAGTTAACATGATCTATATTGTATTTTAATTGATTTTGTTAAATAGTTCCCAGTCACATTTTAAGCTGGTCCCTATGTTTGCCACCTCTGATGTAAATGTGAGTTTCTACTCTTAAGAAACTCAAACACTGGATAGGGAGACAAAGTGCATAAAATCACCGATAAAACATCAAAATGTTGATCAAATGTATTTAAAGTGCTGGAAAGAATTCAGAGAAGGGAATAATGATTACTGGGTAAGACTAGGGTTAATCAGAAAGGCTACACAGATTAGTCTTGAATAAAGAAAAGGAATTTAATTGATGGAGATATGTGAGCAGTAGTCTAAGCAAGACTAAACAGATAAGAAAAAAATCTTTGGATTAAGGATCTCTTATGATACTCTGAATTCAAAATATACAGGGAATTAAACAAAAATATATAACTAAGAACCACTGTCCAATAGATAAGTGGTCAAATGATATTAAGAATCTTCAAAGAAAAATTATAAACTCTCAAAGTTGATATATATAATATTCCAGATCATTAAAAGAAATGCAATTTAAGTTTTTAAAAATTCTGAACTTAAACACCAAATGAAATTTTTCATATAAAAAGGACAGAAGATTGTATATGAAAGTGCAAATCTCTATTACCTTCAGCTTGCTTTCTTTTAAAGTATATAGTAAATTCAACATGTAACTTTCAAAATTGTCTTCCTTCTCTTTTACTTATTTGAAAAATGCTTAATGACCTTTCCTTTTCTTTTTTGCTGTCATTTCTATCTCCAACTCCCCTTCCCAAGTGATGAAAATGTTTTTGTTTCTTTTTCATTCTGATTTTAGCAAGAGTAAAAATGAGTATTTCCATATATTATACACTAGAAAAAGAAGATTATACAGGAAACTGTCTCTATTATGTACAGCTTTCTTTTATAAAAAAGTAGTCTAGTAAATTCAACTTTTAAAGCTGTCCTGCTTTTCTGGTGTGTGTGTGTGTGTGTGTGTGTGTGTGTGTGTGTGTGTGTGTGTGTGTGTGTGTGTGTGTGTGAAATGATTTAATGACTCTCCTTTTCTTCCCATTTTTTTTGACAACTCTATTCCTATCCTCCTTCCCAAATTCTGCTCCCACTCAAAATTTTTTTAAAAGTAGAAAAAAAAATCTTTTTAATAAATACACCTACTCAAGCAAATCAAATCCCCACATTAGTCCTTTCCCAAACTGTCTTATTTTGTAGCTGAAGCTATCATGTCAGGAGGGGAACAACAGGCTTTATCATCAATTCTCCTGAATTGTATTTGGACATTGCATTGATCAGTCTTTCAAAGTTGTTTTCTTTATAAAGTTGATCCTATATAAATTGTTCTCCTGGTTCTATTAACTTCATTCTTAAAAATTCTTTTTAAAATTAAATCTGATTTTTTCAATTAACAAGCATTGTTTTTGTTCTTCCCTCACATGCCACACTGTAAAAAACGATAAGAAAGAAAAACAAAAAACCTCATAACATGCAGAGTGAAGCAAAATAAATCCCCACACTGGCCACCTCCAGAAATGTATATCTCATTCTGTACCATGAGTCCATCATTTGCCTTTCAGTAGGGAGGTAACATTCTTCAATAGTACTCTGGCTGGAATCATGGATGGTCATTGCATTAATTGGAGATCTTAAGCATTTTAAATTTGTTCGTCTTTAAAATGTTATTATTGTATAAATTGTTCGTACAAGTCTAACCCAGTTTCTCTGAAATAATGTTTCATCATTTTTCATAGCATATTCCTGTACCATAATTTGGTCAGCCATTCTCAAATGATGTGTACCCTGTTTCCAGTTTTTCTTTTCCACCAAGGTGGTGCTAAAGTATATTTTATACACATGGATATTTTTTGTTTCTTTGATCTCTTTAGCGTGCATGTCTAGTAGTAGTATAGCTGGGTGATTCCAAATTGCCTTCCAGAATAGCTAAACCAATTCACATGTCCATAAATAGTCCAGTAATGTGCCCATTTCCCCAAACCTCCAAAACATTCATCATTTTTCTTTTTTGTCAATTTCACTAATCTGATCAGTGTGAGGTATAACTTCAGTTGCCTTAATTTGCATTTCTCTAATTATTAGTGATTTGTAGGTTTTTTAAAATGGTTATTGAAAGCTTGGATTCCTTCATTTAAGAAGTGCCTGTTCACATGCTTTGACCTCTTATTGGGTATTTATTTCACTCTTCAACAATTCACACTATTCCTTCTGGGTTTCTCTGAAACCACCATTTCTTACACATAGTACTTGGTTTGGCATGCCCCAATTAATGTACACCCCCTATTTCCCAGTTCTTTGCTACCTACAACAAAGAGAAGCTATAAATACCTTTGTGTGTATGAGTTATTTTCCTCTTTCTCTAATCTTTTTGGAGCAAAGGCCTACATTACCAGGTCAAAGAGCCACAGTTCCAAATTGCTTTCCAAAATAGCTGGACCAATTCACAGCTCTAACAGTGGTACCTGTTTTCCCACAGTCCCTCCTAAATAGTGATTTTTTTCCAAATCTGATGTATATGAAATGGGACCTTAGAATCACTTTAATTTGGAGGTGGTTAAGTGGCACAGTGGATAGAACACTGGGTCTGGTGTCAGGAAGATCTGAGTACAAATCCAGCCCCACTAGCTGTGCAACTTGGGGCAAATCACTTAACCTCTGTCTGCCTCAGTTTCCTCATGTGCAAAATGAGGATAATAATACCTCCCTCCAAGGATTATTGTAAGAATTAAATGAGATGTGTGTAAAGGTTTCTGCAAACCTTAAAGTACTAAATAAATGCTAGATGTCATCATTGTTGTTGTTACTTGCATTTCTGCAATTATTGGTGATTTTTCTATGGCTACTGATACTTTTTAGAACTTTGAGAACTGCTTGTGCAAATCCTTTTATCATTTGCAATCAGTTTCATAAATTTCTTGGAGATGAGATTTTTGTGATGGATGCTTGCTGCAAAAAAATTGCACAAGGACCAGCTTTTCTTCTAACTTTGACTGTTTTGGTTTTATTTGTGCAAAAACTTTTGTTTCCCCCAAATCATTTATTTATTTAATATTTTTAGTTTTCAGCATTAATTTTCACAAGAGTTTGAATTACAAATTTTCTCTCCACTTCTACCCTCCCCTCCACTCCAAGATGGCATATATTCCGATTGCCCCATTCCCTAGTCAGACCTCCCTTCTGTCACCCCACTCCACCCCATCCCCTTTTCCCTTACTTTCTTGTAGGGCAAGATAGATTTCTATGCCCCATTGCCTATATATCTTATTTCCTAGTTGCATTCAAAAACTTTTCCTTTGAACATCTTCTTTTAAAACTTTGAGTTCCAAATTCTCTCCCTTCTTCCCTCCCCACCCACCACAGGCCACATGTGTATCATTATGCAAAACCCTTCCACAATACTCATGTTGGGAAAGACTAACTATATTTTGCTCCTTCCTATCCTATACCCCTTTATCTAATTTTCTCCCTTGATCCTATCCCTTTTCAAAAGTGTTTCCTTTTCATTACCACCTCCCCCATCTGCCCTCCCTTCTATCATCCCCCCCCTTTTTATCTCCTTCCTCCTTCTTTCCTGTGGGGTAAGATACCCAACTGAGTATGTATGTTATTCCCTCCTCAGGTCAAATCTGATGAGAGCAAGACTCAGTCATTCCCCCTCACCTGCCTTCTCTTCCCTCCCAACAGAACTGCTTTTTCTTGCCACTTTCATGCAAAATAATTTACCCCATTCTATCTCTCCCTTTTTCCCTCTCTCAATATATTCTCTCTCATCCCTTAATTTGATTTGATTTTTTTAGATTATCATCTCTTCATAGTCAACTCATCCTGTCCCGTGCATGTGTGTGTATGTGTGTGTGTGTGTGTGTGTGTGTGTGTGTGTGTGTGTGTGTGTATTCCCTTCAGCTACCCTAATACTGAGATCTCATGAATCATACACGTCATCTTTCCATGTAGGAATGTAAACAAAACAGTTCAACTTTAGTAAGTCCCTTGTGATATCTCTTTCTTGTTTATCATTTCATGCTTCTCTTGACTCTTGTGTTTGAAAGTCAAATTTTCTATTCAGTTCTGGTCTTTTCATTAAAGAATGCTTGAAATTCCTCTATTTTATTGAAAATCCTTATTTTGCTTTGGAGCATGATACTCAGTTTTGCTGAGTAGGTGATTCTTGGTTTTAATCCTAGCTCCATTGACCTCCGGAATATCATATACCAAGCCCTTCGATCCCTTAATGTAGCAGCTGCTAGATCTTGTGTTATTCTGATTACGTTTCCACCATACTCAAATTGTTTCTTTCTGGCTGTTTGTAGTATTTTCTCCTTGATCTAGGAGCTCTAGAATTTGGCGACAATATTCCTAGGAGATTTCTTTTTGGGATCTTTTTCAGGAGGCGATAGGTGGATTCTTTCAATTTCTATTTACCCCCTGGCTCTAGAATATCAGGGCAGTTCTCCTTGATAATTTCTTGAAAGATGGTGTCTAGGCTCTTTTGCTGTTCACAGCCTTCAGGTAGTCCAATAATTTTTAAATTATCTCTCCTGGATCTATTTTCCAGGTCAGTGGTTTTTCCCAATGAGATAGTTCTCATTGTCTTCCATTTTTTCATTCCTTTGGTTCTGTTTTATAATACCTTGATTTCTCATAAAGTCACTAGCTTCCACTTGCTCCAATCTCATTTTTAAGATAGTATTTTCTTTAGTGGTCTTTTGGACCTCCTTTTCCATTTGGCTAATTCTGCCTTTCAAGGCATTCTTCTCCTTATTGGCTTTTTGGAGCTCTTTTACCATTTGAGTTAGTCTATTTTTTAAGGTGTTGTTTTCTTCAGTATATTTTTCAGTATTTTTTTGGGTCTCCTTTAGAAAGTCATTGACTTGTTTTTCATGGTTTTCTCGCATCATTCATTTCTCTTCCCAATTTTTCCTCTACTTATCTAACTTGCTTTTCCAAATCCTTTTTGAGCTCTTCCATGGCCTGAGACCAGTTCATGTTTTTCTTGGAGGTTTTTGATGTAGGCTCTTCGACTTTTATTGACTTCTTCTGGCTGTATGTTTTGGTCTTCTTTGTCACCAAGGAAAGATTCCAAAGTCTGAGTCTGAATCTGAGTCCTTTTTCACTGCCTGGCCATGTTCCCAGCCAACTACTTGACCCTTGAGTTTTTCATCTGGGTATGACTGCTTGTAGAGTAGAGAGTACTTTGTGCCAAGCTTGAGGGGACGCTGTTGTTTTCAGAGCTATTTCTACACAGCAAACTCTACCACACCAGCACTCCTCCTCCTGCAAGAACCGCCAACTTGGACATGACTCACATCTTAAGCAGGCTCTGCACTCCTGCTCTGATCTGCCACTTAATTCCTCCCATCAGGTGGGCCTGGGGCCAGAAGCAACTGCAGCTATAGTTCTGTAGCTGCACCACCTCTGCTGCACCTGGGTGGTGGCCAAACCGCGAACTCCTTTCACTCTCTCCCAGCAGCTTTTCCCACTAACCTTCTCTGTTGTCTTTGGTGTTTGTGGGTTGAGAATTCTGGTAACTACCACAGCTCACTGATTCAGGGCGCTAGGGCCTGTTCTGCCTGGCTCCTGGTCTCATTGGTCTGGGTGCAGCCCACGCTGGGCTCAGCTCCACTCTGCTCCCAGCTCTCAGCTCCCAGTTCCGTGTGGGATAGACCTTACCCCGCGACCATCCAGGCTGTCCTGGGCTGGAGCCCTGCTTCCCTCTGCTATTTCGTGGGTTCTGCAGTTCTAAAATTTGTTCAGAGCCATTTTTTATTGGTGTTGGAGGGTACTGGGGGAGAGCCCTAGGCAAGTGCCTGCTTTCCAGCCGCCATCTTGTCTCCACCAAAAACTTTTTATTATATGGAATCAAAATTATTTAAGTTTTTGTTATCCTCTTTATCTTTTGTTTGTTCATGAACTCTTTCCTCTATACATAGATTTGAAAAGTAATTTCTTGTTTAGGTTGTGACATTTTATGTCTCAATCATGTATCCATTTGAAACTTATTGTGGTACATTAGTGTGAGATTCTGGTCTACACCTGATTTCCAACAGAAAAATGCAAATTAAAACCATTCTAGAATTTCACCTCCCATTCACCAAATTATCAAAGTTATAAAAGATGGAAATTGGATTGGAAGGGCTGTGGGAAGACATAGTGATGTAAAAGTGGCAAAACTCTGAATTGGTTCAATCCTCCTCAAAAACAATTTGGAACCATGTGAGTAAAATTACTGAACTGTTTATACCCTTTGATCCAGTGAAACATATTCTAAGGAGCTCAAAGACAGAAAGATAGCATACATATCAAAATATTCACAATAGTACTTTCTGGAATAACAAAACAAAAAATTAGAAAGAATGTAGCTACTTATCAATTAGTGAATGACTGAATAAATTATGGTATATGAATAATAAAAAATTGCATTTTAACAAATGATGAAAGCATAATTTTAGAGAAAAGTAAGATTTGTATGAATTGATGAAAAGTAGAGTGGATCCAAGAGAACAATTTATACAACACTGTAAAGAAAAACTTTGAAAGGCTTAAGGTATAAATTGAAAATACTCCAATTCCCCAGGTTAGCTGTTGCCCTTCCTAGCCTTATTCCTGTTTCCCTATGTCCTTTGAGTTGTTTACCAACCATGACTCAGAGTGCTGCTTGTCACAACCTAATCTTGCTGTTGTTGCTACCCCATAAATAACACTAGAGGATAAGGAAGTACAGAAGGGCCCCTTGGTCAAAAAAATATGGACCCAGTCATCAAGTGGAAGCCAGGGACTACAGGTGGTAGAACAAAGCTTAGATCAAAATACATTAAATCAAGAGTGGGGCGCTGCGCATTAAATTTAACAGATAAAAGACAAAGCACTGTGTTAGGTTCAATAATCTTTTTTTTTTGAAGGGGGAAAGGCAGGGCAATTGGGGTTAAGTGACTTGCCCAAGGTCACACAGCTATTAAGTGTGTCAAGTGTCTGAGGCCGAATTTTAACTTAGGTCCTCCTGACTCCAGGGCTGGTGCTGTACTCACTGTGCCACCTTACTGCCCTGCTAGGTTCAATAATCTTTAGGCATCAGAAAACTCTGCTTTATCCTAAAAGTCTAAATACCTCAAAAAATCAAATAAACGAGTAGGATCAGATCCTCATGGAATCAAGCTTCTTCTTTTTTAAAGGAATTGATTACTCTGATCATACTTTATGTTATATAAAAGGGTAGTATTCCATTTCTAAATGGAGAGCCTTATTTCTTTTCTACCACACATACTCAGTAAAGTTATTTTAATTGCATGAAGAAGCTTCCTTTAATCAAAAGGATTAATACTTCTGCTTTGAGGGGGGAAAAAAGAATATACTCATGGTTCACATCTTCATATTTTTTCCCTGAAAGTTGAAGGACTCTTGGTTGTAAGACATATTTCTCTGATCTCTGCTCTTATACAGCATTTCAAATCCAAGGATTTATTATGCTTTTATACCTCTTCCCTCAAAAATTCACTTCACATCATATTGATTTATACAAAGCACTGAAGCAGACACAGGTAAATGAAACCTTTTAAAGACTGGATATAAGACATATTTGTAATATTACAGATAACCAGTTCTATCTTACCTTGAGACAGTTCAAACTGTGCAAAAGATATATGCACAAAAGCATATCTCTTGCAGTTAGCCTTGGCCATCTGAAAGCAGTCACGTGCATCATCTGGTTCTTGAATACTGTAAGATGTCATAATGAAGACTGGGATGAGATGGGAATAAAAAGAGCTACAGAAAGTTAACTTCATTTATAGAAGTTATTTCTTCAAATTTATATCCATGCACAAGAGTAAGTCTTCACAATACAAGCATCTCAAGAGTTTGTTCTCTCGGGGTGCCATGCAGCTCTGGTATCACTGAGAATACCAGATATTCAGTAGGATATGTTTTTCTAAGTAACAGAATAAAGGAGGAATGCAACCCATTACATACATACCTACTGATATGAAGTTTAACTTTACATCAGGTATTTTTAGACAATGATCTTGGGCAAGTGGCCATTAGTAGGCACAGGATTTTAACACCGTTTGTGTAAAAGATATAAAAAGAGATGGCTTACAAATAATTTCCATGGTTACATTTTTTTCAAATAACTTTCTATGAATCGTCTATATATCTAAGTACGTGGAGAAATCTAAATAGGGAATGAATGGGTAGGATAGCAGAGCTACCAATCGCTTTCTTTCTAAATAATTAGGCCTAGTGTATAGAGAGTCATTAATTAGGTTTAAAATAATTTACAACTTTTCTGTTTAGTAACAACATACTAGAAGTGGAAGGTAGGGGAGAATTTAAGAAATATATATATACATTTTGAATTATTTAGCTATAAATAAATATATTTAAATTTATAAATAGCAGTTATTTATATTTGTTTTAATAGACACTCTGAAATATTTACAGTATTTACAAACAAACTATCAAAATGTATCTGGATAACATATAACAGACTGAACTCACAAGCAATTATTAACTGCCTACTATGTGGGAAGAACTTTCTATCAGTGGAGACACAAAGATAGAAAAGAACTTCCTGTCCTTACATACGAATACTATAGTTAATACTTACGCTTTCAATTCAGCGAATCGCACTTGAATTCGAGCAAAACTTTCATTTTGACCATATTTGTCTGGAGGAAGCGCTTCGATTGCTTGACTATAACGGCCAATCAATTTATTTAGAAATCCACCATCTTGAGGAACACTTTTTTTTTCTATTTTTAGCAAAAAACTTAACCAGTTCTCTGGGTTGTTTGCTGTCATCATAATTCGGTTAACAGTTCCTGAATTGTCTGAATGATTAAAATGCACTGTTATCTGAGAGATAAAGCTACACAAATCAATGCTAAATGTTATTCTAAAATTACTACATCTAATAATAATTCCAGAAACACATATAACTCCTGAAAAACTATACAACTAAAGAATAACCTATTCATACAATGCTTTAAGATTTACAAAGTGTTTTAATGTACATTAGCTCATTAAACTAAAAATTTATACAACTATAAGGTATGTGTGTGTATATATATATATATATATATATATATATATATATATATATATATATATATATATATATATATATGTATATATCTTGTAACTTCATCATTACCATACATAGTACTCAAAAAATGACTATCCTTGCTGCCTTGACACATCATCAGTCCTTTGCTCAAGATCCGACATCAACTGCCTTGATACAAATCAGTCTTTTTACAGTGGCACTCAAAATCATCAACTTAAGCTCCCATATCTACATAGGCTAGCACAGTGCATAAGAACACTCAACCTGAAATCAGGAAGACTTGAGGCGAAACTCAGACACTTACTAGTTGTGACGTTGTGAAAGTAATTTACCCTTTTTCAGCCTCAGTTTCCTCATCTGCAAAATGAGAATAAGTATGCCTAACCAAGATAATATTCGTCAAACATGCTGTAAACCTTAAAGTACCATATAAGTGCTGTTATTCTGAATTCTGCCTTTCAAACAGGCTACTTCTACTACCCAAAATACGGATCCTCATCAACTTTAAAAACAAATCAAAATACTTTCAGGTGGGAGAGAGACCAGAAGGACACAGTTGCTTCCTCACTGCATCTCATCCCGTATTTTATCATTTATGACTTCCTTAATCTAGATGTTCTTAATATCTGTACATTCAATTTGTACTACACTACTGGTACTTAATGATTAATATTGCCTTTAAATAAAGGCATGAATCTCTTCAAACAGTATGTTCTTGAAAAGTTTTAAGTTATATCATTTCAAATATGCTTGATAAGAAGGCAGATTAAATAATATCTAAAGCCCTCATAACTATAAGATTCTAGGGAAACCAACTATTTAAAAAGAATCCTATGGTGAATTCTTTAGTAAATCTTAATTTTCACATATAATGCCAAATTTATTGAGATGAGGGACTGAATGATTTCTTAAGTGAACTTTCTAGGTAACTTGACTATTTTTGTCATTTTCAGTGGTGTCTAACTTCATGATCCCTTTTACAATTTTTTTGCCAAAGATAATGGAGTGGTTTGCCATCTCCTTCTCTAGCTCATTTTACAGATAGAAACTGAGGCAGAGCTAAGTGACTCGTCCAGGGTCACACAGCTAGTAAGTGTCTTGCAGCCAGATTAGAACTCAGGAAGATGAGTCTTCCTGACTTCAGGTCCAGCACTCTATCCACTGCATTACCTAGCTACCCCCTAGGTAATTTGCATAGAATTAAATAACAAAATTTTTTTAAATTGTATTTTAATCAGAAAAAAAATTCTTAAAATGTCTTTAACAGCTCACAATTTATAGCATTTTAAGGTTTGCAAAGGGTTTTCCTCATGCAACCCTGTGAAATGGGTGGCAAAATATTATCTTTGCCTTACCGTTCAAAAGGTTGAGGGTCTGAGAGTTTGAGACATGCTCATGATGATTCAAACCCAATTCAACAGGTTATGAGTGGTGCCCAATTTACTACACCTTGCTGACTTCTTAACCAGAACTGTTGACCTTTTTTTTTTGAGTGTAATTATAAATATATAGCATTACACTGTCTTAAAACAGTGATATCCTCAGAAGCAATTCAGGTATATAAGGCTGCTTGCTCCTATAAGTAGCTTGAAAAAGTTATTTCAATGTAGAACTTTTAGATAACTGTAGGATTTGTTCTTCAACATATCTAAAAAAAAGGGGGTAGATACTAACTAAATAGTTGACCTTTTTTCATTATAGTACCATTTGTGGTATAGTCTAACTGTTCATTCATTCGTGTATGACTCTTCATGACCCCATGGACCAGGGTTGGGGAACCTGCAGCCATTGTTCCGTGAAGTTTGGATTCAGTCAAAGGGCCACTCTTGAGGTTCCCCACCCTGGCAGAGTGGACCATAGCACATCAGATGCTTCTGTTCTTCACTATCTCACAAAGTCTGTCCAAGCTCATGTTTATTACTTCCATGACAAGATCCATCTCATCCACTGCTATCTCCTTCTCCTTTTGCCTTCAATGTTTCCTAACATTAGGGTCTGGAAAAGACTCTAACGAGTCCAGGCTTCTCTTTATGTGGCCAAGTATTTAGGCTTCAACTTTAGTATTTGTCCTTCCAATGAGTAGGCTGAATTAATTCCTTTAAATAATGACTGATTTCCTTGGTGTCCAAGGGACTCTCAAGTCTTCTCTAGCATCACAATTTGAAATTGTCAGTTCTGAGACGCTCAGCTTTCCTTATAGTCCAACTCTCAGTCATACATTGCTACTGGAAAACCATAGCTTTGACTATATAGACCTTTGTCAGCAAGATGTTATCTCTGCCATTTAGTAGGCTGTGCAGATTTGCTATAGCTTTTCTTCCAAGAAGTATCTTTGAATTTCATGGCTGCAGGTGCTATCTTTGAGTCTAAGAATATAAAATCTGACACTGCTTCCATTTTTTTCTCCATTTGCCAGGAAGTGATGGGACCAGTTACCACAATCTTAATTTTTTTAATGTTAAGCTTCAAGCCAGTTTTTACAGTCTACTCTTTCACCTTCATCAAGAGACTTCTTAATTCTTCTTCATTTTCTATCATCAGAGTGGTATCCCCTGCATATCTGAGTTTGTTCACTTTTCTCCCAGCAATTATGACTTTTGATTCATCCAGCCTGGCATTTCAAATGATGTACTCTCCATAGAAGTTAAATAAATAAGGTGGCAACAAACAGCCCTGTTGTACTCCTTTCCTAATCTTAAACCAATCAGTTGTTCCACGTTCAGTTCTATATGTTGCTTCTTGATTTGCATACATGTTCCTCAGGAGACAAATAAAATGATCTGGTACTCCCATCTCCTGGAGGATTTGTTACATTTAATTGTGATCCACACAATCAAAGACCTTCGTGAAGCAGATGTTTTTTCTGGAACTTCCTTGCTTTCTCCATAATCCAGTGAAAGTTGGCAATTTGGTCTCTAGTTCCTCTGCCTCTTTGAAACCAGCCTGTACTTTTGGTAATTCTTGTTCACATCTTGCTGAAGCCTAGCTCACAGAATCTTAAGAGTAATGTTGCTAGAGAGTGAAGTGAGCACAACAGTTTGGCAATTTGAATATTCTTTGGTATTGCCTCTCTTTAGTATTCTTTTTCAATGCAGTGGCCACTGTTGAGTTTTTCAAATTTTCAGGCATATTGAGTGTAGCATTCTAACCATATCACCTTTTAGGTTTTAAATAGTTCAGCTGGAATTCCAACACCTACACTAGCTTTATTGTTAGCAATGTTTCCTAAGGTAGTGTATGGTTTTATATTTTATTTTCCTCCCCCTTTTAGCTATTATTTTTGAATGTGGTCAAGTGTGCTTATCTCAACCCCTACTTCCTCACACACGTATCAAACCAATAACCAAAGCCTTTCAATTCTTTCTTTCATCACTGTCTCTCATATCTGATAATTCCTTTAGCTGCATTGCTATCACTATATTGTAGGCCCTTACTAGCTCATGATTGCCCAATAGCCTCCCTACGGGGTTACTTGCCATACTGTTAATGAGAATGGGAAGATATTTCCCATTCATTAATAGGTCGTGTGACCTGCTTCAAGCCTGAGTCACATGGAGCCTATGGTGGGAGGACCTTGTCAAACAGGTAGAACAGGAAGGGGTGAAGCAGAAAATGTGAGTGAGGTGGAGCTGGGAGAGAAGGAGAGAGAGGCAGGGGAGGGAGAGGCACAGGGAGGGAGGGAGGGGCAGGCACAGGCAGAGAGCAACTAGTGTGAGTGAGAGAGGGGCATTTTGCCTAAGGGAGCTTGTTTGTGGGGAGGCCTGACAGAGGGAAGGCTTGGGGATGGCAGTGCTCCCTGCATTGGTAATGTGTACACAATTCTTTGTTACCATGGTGGATTTGGCTTTCTGGTATCTGAATAAATATCTTGGTTTCATCTCTGAGCAAGAGAGTCTGTTATATTTTGAGATTCAAACCTGGAAATACGCCAGCATATTAATAGCAGGTGTTGTGGTTATCTCATTGGTGATATATTTGGCATCACGAACAGGATCACAAGATATAAAACCTCTACTTGGAGACAGGAAGGTTATAGGGAAGGAAATGGGAAATCCCAGGATGGGAGGATTTACCTTATTCCTCCCTGGCGGGAGAATGGGCTAAAAGCACAGGCCTTTGTGAAAACTGGGAACTGAGGCTACAGAAAGGAGAACCCAGAGACTTAGAAAGATGGCTGCAAGGAATACCAATAGAACAGGAGAAAGAAATGGCAGGGGTGTGTAGAAGAGGTTGAGCCTAGCTAACAAGGTATTGTATTATATGTAAAAGCAGAAACAAATTGCTGGAGGAAAAGGTTCAGATGAAAAAGGAGTTAGTTGATTTGCATGAGAAGTTTTCTATGCTAGAGTGTTCAAACTTTCCTTTAGAAGAGAAAGCAGCTGTTAGTTTAGCTCAGAAAACAAAGGGAAAAGTTAACAAGAGGAAAGTACATGCAACTCTTACACATGAGGGGCCTGATCGGGACCCAGACACCTGGAAGGAAGATGCATGGGAGGAAAATGAAACAAAAGTAGATGAGGAGGCTTCTAGGAATGTGGACTGATGTTCGCTCAGCTGGCCCTATGCTACGAAGGAAACAGAAGTGGGGGGAGGGAGGGGGGCAGAGTGGCTCACGGGGCCACAAAATGTTTAAGTAATTGAGGATTTTATTCAGCGGGAGGTCACAGATATTTTAAATTGATTCACCCCAAAAATGGAAGAATCCTTAGATTGTTTGAAATCACAGGTGTTAGTCAGAATCCTTTTGTACAACAAGCTTTTAGGCATTACCATATTCAAGGAGGTAAAATTGGAACTAATCAGTTGGCTTTAGCTGCAGAGGGATGCAACAAACAGTATCCCACTGACTCTATGTGGCCTAGTGGAGATAGACCCTGGTATTCGCTTAAAGACTGTATGAGAAAGTTAAAGAGGTAATGAAAATGGCAATTATGATTGGAGATTCAGATGCATATCAAGGCACTCCCTTAACAGTTTCTCATAGAAATATTATAGTGAAGAGGGCTCCTCCTGCTAATAAATACATGATTCTGACTCTACTAATTGGGGAAATAAGGCACCTTCTTTCTGAGGTGCTGGATAAGATTTCACAATTAGGTGACTTAGGGGAATGGGGAAAAGACAAATTTCCTCAAGAGAGCAGAGCAAATAGCTAGCAGATTCAAAGTCAGAACAGATTAACAAGCAAAGAATTGTTTACTGCTTTACTAAAAGCAGCATAGATTTTTGAAAGAATAGATAGTATTCCAACTAACAACTATGTAAGATGTACCGAGAAAAGGGACTTAATATAAGACTGAATAGGGAAGTAAGAACTTCCCCTACAGATCCTCCTGAATCATTGTATCCAAGTTTGTCACACCTTCGGGGAGAAAAGGAAATTGGCCAAGCCCCAGCTCAGATTAAAGAAATACACAGACAGGATTACAGATCCCATATCAGTTTGACCATACTGGAAAAATGGATCAACTACTATAACTAGATACTGGGACAGAGGCCGCGCTTTATGGAAACCCTGATAAAATTTAAACATGGAACTCCTATCACCATCATAGGACTGGGAGGAGCTGAAATATCAGCCAGACAAATTAAGCTAATGATGAAAATTGGACAATTACCTAAGAAAGAATATACCATGGTAACAGTACCCATTCCTGAATACATCATTGGAATAGATATATTGAGAGGTACCTGAGAGGAGATACCAATTTGCAGCAAGGAAAATAGGAATTAATACAGTTTTAGTGGGTAAAATAAAAAATGGACCCAATCACTTTACCTGAACCTTCTGAAATAATTACTTTAAAGTAGTATTGTGTGCTAGGTGGGCAAGATGAAATTACCAACACTATAAAGGAATATGTTGAGGCAGGAGTATTAGTTCCTACAACCACTCGATGGAATAATCCTGTCTGGCCAATGTGAAAGTCAGATTGGACATGGAGGATGATAGTGGATTATAGACAAATAAGGTGACTCCTCCCTTGCATGCTGCTGTTCCAGATACTGTTACCTCAATAGAAAAAATACAGAAATATGATGGGACTTGGTATGCAGTTATTGATTTAGCCAATGCTTCCTTTACTATCCCAATAGATTCTAAACAATGGGCCCAGTCTGCTTTCACCTGGCAGGGCAGACAATATACTTTCACCTGCTTGCCACAAGGATATCTGCATAGCCCTACTATTTGTCACAGGATTGTGGCTGAACATTTGGATGAATTAGAACTACCTAGTATACAGCTTACCCATTACATAGATGATATCAAGACACAGGGAAAAAATGTAAAAGAAGTGGAGAAGAGTTCAATGCTTTTAATTGAGCATATGAAAAGCAAAGGGTGGGAAATTAACCCTGCGGAGATTCAAGGACCAACTCAAACAGGGGCTGCGAGAGATTCTCCCACAAGCTCAACAAAAGATTCAGGATTTTCCTATCCCTATCAATAAGAAAGAGACCCAAAAGTTTATAGGATTATTTGGATATTGGAGGCATCACATTCCACGTTTAGGACAGATTTTGAAATCCTCAGATAATATTACTAGGAAGAAATATGAATTTGATTGGGGATTTGAGCAGAGTAAAGCTTTTGAAGAAGCCAAGGCTACTATCCAATTGGCCCTAGATTTGTGTGGCCCAGTGGAATTACAAGTGACTACACAGGATGAATATGCAAACTGGAGTTTCTGGCAAAAACAACAAAGCCAATATGTACCATTAGGATTTTGGTCTAGGAAACTCCCTTTATCTGGAATTCAATACACCTCTTTTGAAAAGCAGTTGTTAGCTGCATATTGGGCTCTGGTAGAGATTGAACAATTGACTCGGGGCCATGAAGTAATATTAAAACCTGGAATCCCGATTGTGACTTGGGTAATAAGTACCCCAGCTGCCTACAGAATTGGACATGCACAAGGAGCTAACATAATTAAATGGAAATAGTACATTCAAAACAGATCTAAAACAGGCAAAAATGAAGTGTCTGCTTTATGTGAATCTATAGCAAAAATAGATACTGAGGGAAATGATACACCCCCTGAACCAAAGCAACAGTTGGTACAAGTCTTGGTAAAATAGAATGAGGGATATGATGGATTAACTGAACAGAAGAAACATGTATGGTTTACTGAAAGGACAGCAAAATATTTGGGCCATAAAAGACATTGGAAAGCAGTAGCCTATAACTCATGTACTAGGCAGACGTCCAAGCTCAGCAGCAAGTAGTTATAGCAGAAGAGACCTTTGCCCTTTACCGCAAGGGATTTTGGATCCCATTCATTTGAGGGAGGAATGATGGGGTGTTTGTGCTCAAGACCCTACCCTAAGATACTGTTTTATGTGTTTATTTGGTGCTATGTTGTTGTGAAGTTATATTGATACCAGTTACCCCTAAACTTCCATTGACCTACATAATGGATACAAAAGATCTTGGGGCCAAATGTACTGTGAATGGAACGATCTTTCCCATTCATTAATAGTCCCATGTGACCTGCCCCAAGCTTGGATCACATGGAAGCCTGAGTCACATGGAGCCTGTGGTGGGAGGAGCCTGCCGAATTGGTGGAGCAGGACCTATGAGTGAGGTGCAGCTGGGAGGGAGAAAGGGAGGGAGGGAGAGAAAGAGAGAGAGAGAGAGAGAAAGAAAGGGAGAGGAAGAGAGAGGGAGGGAGAGAGAGAGGGAGAGGGAGAGAGAGAGAGAGAGAGAGAGAGAGAGAGAGAGAGAGAGAGAGAGATTGGCAAGCACAGGCAGAGTAGCTAGTTTGAGTGAGAGAGGGGCATTTTGCCTAAGGGAGCTTGTTTGTGGGGAGGCCTGACAAAGGGAAGGCTTGGGGGTAGCAGTGCTCCCTGCATTGTTAATGTGTTCACACTTTTTTGTTACTATGAAGGAACTGGCTTTCTGGTATCTGAATAAATATCTTGGTTTCTTCTTTGAGCAAGAGTCTGTTTTATTTTGAGATTCAAACCTGGAAATACGCCAGCATATTCATAGCAGCTGTTGTGGGTATGGCAATATACTTGCATCTAGTCTCTCTCTCCCCTCTACCCTGTATACAGGCATCAATTAGATCTTAAAACAGTCACTCATCCAGGAAGTAATGAGTATTGCCAATTTTGAGGTTGGACTAGATGACCCATAAGATGTCTTCCAGCTCTAAATCTGACCTTAAAATTCCTTTAATTCAAAGATTCTATGAAAGTTAGCCCATAGAACTTTATAGAAACCCTGAGAGGCATAATTCAGACCTTACTAGCTCTTCCTTACATAGCATTTTAACAAGCTTGGTTATCTAATTTCTTGAACCATGTCAAAGCAGTAGCTTAAAATGAGGTACATAGAAGGAGTACAAGTAATAGCACAAGTGATAGTTGACACAAGAAAGAAACAAGTTCTAGTACCACCTAAACATTCAAGGTAACAATGTCATCCTGGAAAGATGAAATTAAGTTTAACATCCAATGATTAAGAAAATAATTAAGTGTAATCACAGTAGAAATATTTCCATTTAAAAGGTTATCAAAATATTTCTGTACTTAAAGGGAAAAGGTCTGTTTATATGCAAAATCTGTTGCAAAGAGCACTACATTTTCAAATATACAAACTAAATAGGTTGTTAATACATATAAGATTTAAAGCCATAGTAAACCTTAGAGATTAACTTATTTTACAGATGAGAAAATCAAGGCCCAGAAAGCTAAAGTGTCTTGTTACAGATTACACAGGTAAAGAGATGCGTAATCAAGACCTGGCCCTAGGTACTATTTGAAGACAGCTATCATGTCTTCCCTACATGTTCTTTTCTTCAAGCTAAATTTCTCCACTTCTTTCAACCAATCCTTGTACTGAATGATCTCAAGGCTCTCCATACAAGTACATATCCTTTGGATATACTCCAACTTATCACTATTATTCCTAAAAGTGACATCCAGAAAGAAGCATAAAACTATAGTTATTTCCTGCCCAAGGCAAAGATCAGTAGCACTATCACTCTCCTTGTTCTAGACTTCTGAATCTTTCCCTATTGGTTTAGGGAAAGCTAAATCAATAGCCATGAGACCTTGTCATGAGCAGAGAATATTCTCATTCTGCCACAGAAGACACTAATAACATGCTTAATAATGAAATTTTAAAATGCTTACCAGAAGTATCTGCAGAAACTTTATTAAAATTTAATTCATCAGTAAGATCTTCATTCTTAATTTTATTTTTGATATCTCTAACTTTGTTCATAATGGAAGTGATCGATGGCAATTCTTTACCACTTAGATCCTCTGCTTCCATTTCTAGACACAAAGAGAAAAAACAAGCAGCTTAACTTAGTTCAACTGTACTGTTTCTAGGATCAAAGTAGAAAGATTATGTTTTCCATGTATGACGCTAGCCTTTTAATATCAAACCCCTTTCCTCATTTCTTTCTAGCAGATAGTTCAGTCTATACCTGGACACTTGAGATTAAACAACTAAAACATTTAAGTTTTATAAACTACACACGCACACATGCAGAAACTACTTGAGTCATGTAATTAGATATGGAGATGCAATGAACTAGAGCTATATTCCAACCTAGGTAGGTCACCAAGGGGGTCTTCTCCAGTGCTGGTGAGTTTCTTCCCTTCTGATGGGGTTTAAAACTTGGGCATTATTCCAAAAGGCAAGAGTTATAAAAACATAATTGCTTGTCTCCTAAGCTCTCCTGACTCTTATCCTCTAGCTGATTCTCTTCCTCCATCCTTTCTTTTTTTGCTTCTAACTCCTCTCTTCTGATTCTATCCCTCCATCCTTTCTTCTTGACTTCTTTTCAAATGCAACAAAATACAGAATTATCAAATGCTCAAATAACCTGGAATTTAAAGCTATTTAAAGCACTAAACCTAAGTTAAGTTTAAAGAAACCTTGCCTTCTGTAAATAATCATATTGGTAATGATATGAATTTTCACACAGACTTTTCTCAAATAAGGAAATACCTATGTTGTGGGATCTTTGTTATACTAGTGTTGAGAGGCAGAATACTTGTATAGGTACAGATAATCAAAGTTCTAACATGCCTGAACTATATATAATTCACTAATATGTATAATTCTCACCCCCTCCATGACTTAGTAAATAATTTTTGTGAATTGTTCTATTTACTTTTCTGATAATGAGCCTTTCTGAACTTAATTAGGCTGGTATTCTGATGACCAACACAAGGTCTGTTGCTGATCATATGCAAGCTTTTCCAGCTTGGTAGGATCTACTAAAGCCTATACTCTCTTGGTATTCAATCGTTTCAGTTGTGACTCTGTAATCCTATTTGGGGTTTTCTTGGAAAAGATACTGGAGTGGTTTTCCACTTCCTTCTCCAGCTCATTTTACAAATGAGGAAACTGAGTCAAACAGGGTTAAGTGATTTGTTCAGGGTCACGTAGCTAGTGTCTGAGGTTGGATTTTACCTCAAGTCTTCCTGACTTCAGGCCTGGTGTTCTACCCACTGTGCCACCTAGCTGCCCTTCTATACTCTCTAGGCATAGCTTAAGAGAAGCCAGGGTCACTTCCCCTTTCTGATGAGGTATCCAAGCAGGACTTTCAGGAAGGTTCTGTATTACTGTTTATTTCTAATGGTACATAGCATCTGGTCATTCACATGCCCTTTGGCTCTCCAATGGTGGTCCTGATTCCTTAACCATCTGTGCCTCAGTTCCCTCATCTGTAAAACAGGATGGGGAGAGGTGGACTGGATGGCCTTTAAGGACTCTTTCAGTACTGAGTCTATGTTTCCCCTACCACCATGTTACCTAAACTCTACCTTTGTGGCACTGGATCTGGTCCTCCAAGATCTATGTGGCCACCTGTCAAGTTCTCACCTTACTCCTAATCTGGCTACAAATATGAGTTGGAGAAGATACAGGGGCTGTTTCCCATACAAACTGCAAGATAGGAGGACTGGACTACTATATGATCTCTAAGGTGTCTTTTGAGCCACCTTTTCATCTAGCTTGGGGGTTCTTAACCTGGAGACCATGAATTTGTTTTTTTAATATTTTCATAATAGTTTACTTTGTGATGCTATGTATTTTGTGAGTTTAAAAACTTTTTTTTCTGAAAAAGGTTTCACCATTTTACCTAAAGGGTCCATGACACGCAAAATAGGTTAACCCTAGAGACCCTGAGAGTCCACAGTCTCTCGGTGGAAATCCTGTCATCAATTACGGGGAGGAGCTTCCCAGTTTACGTAACCTTCCGCAGCAAACATTAAGCCTCGGACATCAGGGACATTCCACATACACAGGCTGCAGGAAAACAGGGTTGGGGCCAGTGGCGGAAAACAGCAAGTGCTGAATTCCACTCATTAATCTTTAGCACTGGAAGAGACACCTAGGCCAACTCCCTGGAGTTCAGAAAGGAGGAAACAGGGATGGGGGGGGGTGGGAGGGGGCGGGGCGGTATGGACTTGCCTAAAGCCACACAGTTCTTATTCAGTGTAACTAGACCCCTGGTGCTCTACTCATCAGTCGGCCGACGGCGGCAGCCATGATGGAAATCCCTCCTTGTCTCCCTTTGGTCTGTCCCCGACCCACCTTCGGGTCCTTCTTTCCAAAACAACTTGGCTCTTCGCTCCGCTCCGCCCAGCCCCGAGATCAGGCCCGCTCCCCTCGGGAAGGCTCCGAGATGGGGCTGCTGGGGGCAGAGGAGGCCGCGCTGCTCTCCAGTCATCTCAGCGCAGAGGCCCACCGCCTCCCGCAGCTCCCCCAAGCGGGCCCTGGGCCTAACTGGCAGCCGCCTCCACCTCGGCCTCTCGTGCCCAATCCCCACCGCCCCCCTTCACCCCACCTCACCGTCCCCGGCAGCACCCGCGAAAGGCCCCCACGAGCCGGCCGACGCCGAGGGGCACCCAAGGGTCCGCGAAGTAGAGCTCATGGTCCGGAGAATTACAAAAAAGGAGAGGAGAGAAGGCCTGACCCAGACTCTCCGCCGCGGCGTTTGAATTTCCCCGCTAGGGAAATCGCGGTTTCCTATTGGTGGATTCGGGCAAGCGGAAGAGCGCTAGTCGGGATTGGAGCAAAGGCTAGCGAAGACGCCGGCTCTGCCCCCTGCTGGAGTGCGCACGCGCGCGCACACGCACACACGCACACGCACACGCACACACGTACACGCACCGAGGCTTTTAAACTGCTTTAGTTTTGCTAAAAATTTCGTTTAGAGTGAACTTGAATTTAGTCTCGTTGTGCCGCAGGCAACAACCGCGCCTGGGAGGAGCTTGTCCCTGTCGGGGAATCGGAGGCCGGCCAGCTGCCTACGGGAAGCCGCGACTGGTCTTTTGGGGGCTGCACCTTTTCTTAATCTCTCCAACCCCCTCCACGGTTGGAGGCTGGGGTCATGCAGGACCCCCCACCCCCCCCCCACCCCCGCCTCCCGTTTCGCATCCTCGCGCTTGCCGTTCTCTTCGCTGCCTAGCGAAAGGCCTGGCTCCTTCTCCAGCCTCTTCCGGACGAAGATGCAGCTATCCTGGTGTGGTCGGCCTGAGGCGAGAGCCTTTTTTCCGGCCCCCAGTCCTTAGGGCGGGCTCTGCCTCAGCTTCCTCTGATTGCATTCCGCGAGTTATCCTTGAATGACTCCTTCCAGTTCCACAGCAAGCCAAGACTTGCTCCTTCCCCAACACATCCTTCACATCCTTTTCTCTTGTCACTCCCGGAGAGAGCCTAACCCGCATTAACCACCTGTTATCCGATAATAATACTGTTTGTATAACGCTTTGTGGAATAGGTGATGTTACTATTCCCCACTTTAAACCTAAGGAACAGGCTGAGATGGGTCAAATGACTTGCCTGGGGTCACAGCTAGTAGATGTCTGGGGTTGGATTCGAGCTCAAATCTTGCTGCCTCCAAGTACTATGGACTGCAAATTTAACCTACTAGGTTTCAAAGTCCATCGTCTGACAGCACCTTAGCCCGGTGCCTGGCACATAGTAAATGCCTGTTGTTGATTCTAATCCCCTCTCTTAGTTCATTCAACTAAGCTCCTTGGCTGCTGCCGAGCCAATCAGTTTCCAAATGATTTTTTTGTTCAGTCCTTTTCCAGTTGTATCAGACCCTTCGGTGACCCTATTTGGGGTTTTCTTGGCAGAGATACAGGTGTGGTTTGCCATTTCTTTCTCCAGCTCATTTTACAGATGAGAAAACTGAGGCAAACTGATATGAGTCTTCCTGACTCCAGGCAAGGCAGTCTATCCATTGCACCACCTAGCTGCTGAATAAGTTGATCAGGGCTAGGGTGGCCTGGAGACCACGTGTGGCCCTCCAGGTCCTTAAGTGCTGCTCTTTGGCTGAATCCAAACTCCATAGAACAGATCCTCTTAGTAAAAGGATTTATTCCGTGATGTTTGGATACAGTCAAAGGGCCCCACTTGAGGACCTAGAAGGCCACGTGTGGCCCTTGAGGCCTCAGGATCCCGACCCCTGAACCAGATAAATTCTCACTTGCTCTGCTGCCCCTCTTTTTCACCTGGAACTTACTTCCCATGAGGCCTGGAGAGTCAGTGCAACTTAAGTTCCAAGAATGCCAGATAGTCAAGAGTAAGATAATACATGGTGTCCCATGTTTTAATAGCTTAAAGCTGCACCAAGACTTTTGGAACATCTGTATGCTCTAATGTGTTTTGCTAACTTGAAAGCTCTAGGTACTATCATTATAATCCCTTTCCTTCATTTTTCACATTCTGGGTTTTTTTTTTGTTATCAATACGGCTCTATATTGATAAAATTAGCTCCACCTAGACATATTGTTTATAACATTTAAAAATAATACAGTGTTTCTGTTTGTCCTTTTCCCTTACTTCTTAATTTCCCTGCCTCTCCTTTAGCCCAACACCTCCTCCTTACTTCCTCTCCACCCCCCACCCCCCATCCCCCTACCTTACATATTCCTCAAAGGCAAGGACTGGGACTATTTGCATTTAGTATCAGGATTAAAGTTCTAAGAGATTTTTAAGTATCAAGATTTCAGGATTTAGAACTGGAAGAGATTTCAGAGATCACTTAGTCAAGCCTTCATTTTATAGATGAGGAAACTGAGGTCCAGTTAACCTCCAAAGAGGTGAAGAAACTTGAAGTACTCTAGTTCCTTCAGCTCACAGATGAGGAATTCCTCAAAAGACTTACACAGTGTTCATAGATACTGAATGCACTGTTATTGTCATCTTATCTTTTGTCTGCTTGGAAATCTCAGTGATAGCCTAATGCTCTATGATAAAATACAAATGCCTCAGCTTGATTCTTAAAGTCCTTCATAGTTTGATTTCAGCCTGCCTTTCTGGATTAATTTCACATTTCTTCTGTTCACATAGCCTTCACCAGCCAAACTGGACTACTGAGTAGTCTTCAAATTTTGGGCCCCCTTCATTTATTTATCTTTAATAATATTTTTCCAACATTTTTTTAACCATTTTTTGCTGTGCCTACCCTTCAGATTGACTTATTTAAACAGAAAGACAGTCCTTGCCCTTGAGGAACTTAACCTGGGCCTCCTTCCTAAAATGAGGATTCTGGAAAGAACTAGCTAATCAGAGGGGAAAAGGTTTGTTCCAATGTTCTTAGTAGTCCAGGAGTGAAGGAAGCTTCCAGGGAGAAGTTTCTGTGGCGAGGTAGAGAAAGTCCTGTGGTGAAGAGTCAGTAATATAACCTAGAGAGAAATTAGTGAGTTGATCAATTATTCTATAAAATGATGTTTTCTTTTTGCCTTTGCCTACCAGGGATGGATAACCTGCAGCCTGGAGGCTGCATGTAGCCCTCTAGGTCCTCAGGGGCAGCCCTTTGACTGAATCCAAACTCCACAGAACAAATCCCCTTGATAAAAGGATTTGTTCCATAAAAGTTGGACTCAGTCAAATGGCCTCACCACCCAAGGACCTAGAAGGCCACATGTGGCCTTGATGCCACAAGTTCCCCACCCCTGACCCTACACAATTAAACCAGCTCTAATTCCTTTATTTACTTCTCCATGGAGAACCTTTGAAATATTCTTCCATTTTGCTTGTGACTCCCTTTTGTTTCCTAGTTATATTTCTACAGAGGTTGCCCGTATCGATACAGTTCAGTTGTTTCAATGGTATATCAATTTGTTAGTTATTAGATAAGAATTTCACATTTCTAGTACCAACATTTAAATTTGTGTGTATAGTCTAAAAACAATGGTTATATTATCCTCTTACCCCTAATTCTATAACTTGGCCTCTGTCATTGAAGAACTGAGATAAGGCTACATGGGACTGAGAGCCACTGTATATTTGTCTTCATTCTATGAGTTACTGTGGTCAAAGAAGTCTTCACTTAATGGTCCACTCACTAGTAATGATCACCTTTTTATTTGTCAGGTTCTTAGACAGCATGGTCTTCTCACCAGGACTACACTTGAAACTTTCTGAGCTTTAGTAAAACCTGGCAGAATTTGTGTTCCATTTGCCCCGAGAAATCAGGGTCATTGCCACACCACGATGGAGTATAAGTAGGGCTTTTGTGGAGTTTATATATCCATGTAAGATGTGGTAAATTATTGTCAGATATCCAACTTTGGGAGAGAGAGAGGCAGCTAAACTATCCATATGGAAAGCCTGTCAACTGGACCGTACCTCTTGGCCTATGGAGGCTAGAGCCAAACAGACAGAGCAGATAATAACAACTGTGCAGAGCCTAAGACAGAAGTTTATTTTCTATAGTGAGGGAAACAGCTTGCAAGCAAAGAGGGAAACTGGACACATGTGCCTGGTGCCCCATTCCCCACACCTGCAGCGGGGGACCTGATTTAGTGGGGGCAAATCTCAGTACTTCTACCAATGGCTATGCAGTGAGTTGTAGCCCTCACAATGAGAGGTAACAGTAACAATGAGACAAGTTTGATTCATAGCAGAGATTCGTGACCAGAACATGGATACAGCATGGCTTCTCCAAGCTCAGAGAACACCTGGTGCTGGTCAAAGCAATATAATAATTGTGTGAAACAGTTCTGGGATTTTGCTGTGGTTCATCCAGAGGGTGAGTGCAAAAGATTGTTGTTACGCCGAGCTCAGGACACAGCTTGCTTGCTGGGCCTTAGCTCTGGAAAACAGGGTGTCCCCTAATAGTATCTTGACAAAACAAAACTATATAGTCTGTCAGCAAAGAAAGTTGTTATGATTACGGGATTAGAGTATTTGTATGCAGGAAAAGCTTCATAGTCAGGCATAGTAGTTTCACATCATAGATTTATAGATGAAAGGACCCTGCACACCATCCAACTTTCTGAAGAAACAGGCCTAGAGAGGTTAAGTGTCTTGCCCAAAGTGACACAGGAAAGGGACAGGTGCTATTTAAATCCATCTCCTCTAACTCAAAGCCAGTATTCTTTCTTCCGTAATACACTGCCTCAATAGCCCCTTTTGCACAGTGCAGCTTCAGTCAATTTCATTTTCTGTTTGTGTCCCATGTACCTATTACTAGGCAGAACATTAAAGGCAATGGAAGAGGATTTGTTGACGTTCCTTCAGTATAGCATGTCAAGAGTCAGTTTTATAATGTGTATACCATGCATTTAGTAAGATCGACTCTTGCTATGAAACTGGGAACCTGGCAATTTCCTTTAAACTCTGTCATCCGGAGAATCTGAATTTCTTCTCACTCATTTCCATATCTCCCTGGTTCCTGTGTCACTTAGGCTAGCCACAGGTAAATTGTCCAGAAAATGTACAGACTCAAGAAAGTAAAAATTCCCGATAGTGGCACTGTCAGTCCATGTTCATACATGGGGAAGATAATGGATTCTGGGTTCCAGCTGGAGTTGATCAAAATATGAGACGGCATGCAGAAGTTATAAAACTCGGCCACACTATATTCCTGATAGTGCAGACCGCAGGAAGGTTAGAAAGTGTTAGAAAACAAAGGATCCCAGATCCCCTCTTGAACTACTCCATTGAGGTTTATGGATGATACTAGGCCATAGAATGAATGCTCTCTAGATTCTCCTGCCCAAATCATGAATCCACAGAAAGATTTCCCTAGAGTCCCATTAATATCTCAGGATTGATAAGCTTCCAGGTCAGTTTGAGAGCTGAACACAGAATGGCTACCCCTGGAGACCCCAGGGCAGTCCCAGCATAGTCTGCCTGAGCTCCTCCAAGAAATAGCCTTCTTTTAGGCCTGTGACTGCAAGAAAGTGACTTTGGGCCATTCTGGAAAGACATAGCACCACATTTCTTGCCCAAGTCCATTAGTGGCCCTAGCCTTCCCCAAGCCTGGGGCTAACTATCTGAGCCTAAATACCTGAACCTGACACTGGAAAGGAGCAGCCTTAGGGCATTCTAGCTGGACCCAGCTCAGCTCCTCATGAAACAAAGCTTGAGGTCTATCAGATTTTAACTAGGCCCCAAACTAGCCCTGGTTTAGCATAGAGCCTCCAGGCTTTTTAGGCAGGATTGAGGTGGGCACCTAGGCTCCAAAGAAGGTACAAGAACAAGGTCCTAGGTAAAATTAAGCCAGGGCAGTCCCAGAAGCCTATGGTGGGACCCCAGCATGTCAATAATCCCTAGTAATGGGAGAGATGGAACAGGAAGGAATCCAGGAAGAGCCTAGAACAGACAGAGGTCCTGTAGCTCTCTTGCAAGATGGAGCTTTTAGCCAGAGTCCAGCTTCCAGGGTCCACTGTACTCATGAATATGTAGGCTCTGCCCCCATACCATAGGGTTTCTCAGCTGTCCTTGTAGTCTCCAGGCTGTCTGCAAAAAGGAGAGTGGTGAGTTTCATTTTCTATTCCACGGGACCATTATTAGTTTTTAAATCACTCTAATATGTTTTTCATTTATGTTATTAGTCTTAGCATACATATATTGTCCTTTTGGTTTTGTTTACCCTATGCATAGTTAAGAATATAGGTCTTTGGGAAAGATTTCGCTGTAGGTGCTATTTCAGAATCCAAAGATTAAAAAAAAAAAGACTGTTAAAGGTTTCCTCATTCATATTAGAACAAAGACTCCAAACTAAAGTACTATCTTAATATTGTTTTGTAATATCTGGCCTAAAGAGTCAGAGGAGTAGGAGTGAAACCATGTAGTATATTTCCGCAAATGAATCAGCTATATGACTACTACATGTAAAAAGAATGCTACACACAGGACATTCAGAAAGCAGTTTTACAAAAACAAACTTAAAACAGGATTCAGAAACTTAATTTTGAACTGCTATTATAATCTTCTGGGAGAATGATGCTTAAGCTTCATAAGAACACTAGGCAGTTTGTGTGATTGCTGATTAGGCATTTTACCTTTCACTTGTCTCTGCATTATTCCTTAACTCCCCCAAACCTCTGAAATTCTCTCCCAACTACTTCCTCAATCAATTACTTCTTTAACTGCCACAACAGATTGCTTCTTGATTTGGATTTAAGACCTCCAGACACCATTTGAACTCATAAGCTTGAACAGATCCTTTTGAGAATACTGTGCAGTCACCTCCTCAGGAAAGGAAACAAAGCATAAAAAAACAGCCAAGAAACCAATCAAAAACTCAGTTGAGTCCATGCTCCACGTTGGGCACGACAGTTGTTTGGGGGAATGGAAGGGGTGGGGTGGAGGGGACAACAAACTTCATACACCCATTTATGCAATCCTCTTCGCAAGAGTTTTGAGATAGAGTATATCTCATTTGTGAAATGAGATGAATTGGACGGCCTCTAAAGTCTCATGCCTAAATGTTGTGATACTTTGACACAACCCCACTCTCATGGAGCTTAGTATGAAGTAGAGGATCATAACACCTACAAGAATAATTGTTGGGTAAAATGATACATAAATACATTAGAGAGATGTAAAACAAAGTGCTGTTAAAGAGAAAAGAGGATACTGTCATCTGTATAAACATCTCCATTTTCCTCAGCAGTAAGTCATTGATTACCTGTGGCTAATAACAGATATGCTTACTCCAGGTGACGCCTTATTATACTGAATATAAGATGCTATACATTGGAGTCTAGAGACCCACCTTGTATGGGAAAAACTCCAAATCTATCTATAGAGCCATCTTTTTTCTTCTACCCTCTAAATTCATGTTTAGAATACCCCATCAGCTTCTACAGATCATTTTTCTTTTTTTGTTTATGTCCTGGAACATAAGGTTTTGCAAGTGAGTTTATATTTATAAATTGGTTTTGCCTTTGGTTGTCATTCTTTCTCTAATCAATCAAGAAGCATTTATTAAAGGCTGACTATGTACTATGCTCTGGGGTTACAAAAACAAAAATGAAATAATTTCTGTCCTAAAGGAACTCACTTTATTACTTGATAAGGAGATCAAGTGTTTGCTGGATAAGATGGTTTCTAAGAACTTTTGATTCCCTTATAGTGGATGCTTTATATCCTGTTATTATTCATCCTTCATTTTTCAAAAAGGACCAACGACATCACAGGGTGATATCTTGATTTGTGCTAGAATAGGATTTAAGTGAAGCAGAGTTGGGCAAAGTTGTCAGCCTCATTCTCTTTTCCAGAGTCATTAAAGTCCAGTGGCAGGACAAAAGTCAAGACAATTTGCAATGGCCCATGATGCAATGGATGACCATGGCATCTTTGGTGTCTGAACAAGCTGTAAGTGCTCCATAGTTCCTGCTTCAGCTGCTTTCATGGCCATTGGAACAGATTGTTCTCATCAGCCCATTTTCCAGAGGAAGTAGAGGATCATAACACATATAAGAATAATTGGTAACCAGAGGAAGGTAGACATTCACTAGGCATTGGTAGACATTGGCTAATTTGCCAATGGGTTTAATGTATCCTCAACCTGGTTTAGCCAGTCTGCCAAGACAATTTTTGCCAGGGTGTGGCTGCTGCACATGCTATAGCTTCGTGGAGCCACAAGTGAAATCTAGGTGAGAGATGGACACCAAAGGTGAATGAGCAGCCTTGAAAAGAGCTCAGTAAGCCTTCACATCAGAGGTGCTAGTCTTCCCTAAACATTCCATACACTCCAATATATCAATGCCATAGGAAATCATCGCCATCCCTGTCTGTGACTGTTTCTTTATCCAATTTCTATTTTGGAGTGACAATGATCTGTTTATATGTGTGTGTGTACACACACACACACACACACACACACACACACATATATATATATACATATATATGTATATATATATCAGGTTAAAGCTCTTTTATTTGGATACTATATCTTCTTATCATTATCGTTTCTTCTAATTTGATTTTGATTTTTGTTTTTAGTGTAATATGTTTAACAGTACATATACAACTGATTCAGAAATGACTCCCACTTTGGTAACCAGTCATTTCCTGTCTTTTGGAAACATAGTTTTATTTTTTAGTGATGTTAGTATTATTAATACTAGACATGAATCTTTGTGTTAATCTTTGTTGTAAATTTTTAACTGTATATTCAATCAACTATAAATTCCTTGAATACAGGTAATGTTCCATTTTTTCCTTGATATCCCCATTGTTTAGACAGTGATTAATAAATGTTCATTGAATTTAATGCTTATCCTGAACACTGACATGAAAAAATGATGGATCGCCCCATGAAATGATGTTTCTTGTTGCCCTTGGCTGTACACAAAAACCAACTCCACCAGGTTTTTAATTTGCTTTTCCAAGAAGAACCTTTGGGTTGTTGTAATGGGGCAGGGGGTGGGAGAAGAAGAGACTGATTCAAGCCAATCTCCTGTTAGTTTAAATATTAGGATGAAATAAGACATTCGTAGGTGATTCAACTGTTAGCAAAAGATAGCTTAATTATTCATAAGATATTTATTCAGTGTAAGGTATGTGCTACTCATGTAAGATATACATGTCCACATGACAACATTGATAGCTATCTCTGGAATTTTGCCAATTCTTCAAAGGTGAATGAAATTTTGAGCATTCTCCTACTTCAGTGACCAGAAGAAGAAGCTTCAATGCTATTCTCCAATCTCCAAGAGGAGGGTAGAATTATATCTATCTGCCCCCCTAAATATTGCTGACCTAGATGTACATAGGTTCAGAATAAAAGTTACTGGCTCCCATGGCCTCTATCCCTTAAACGGGAAGAATAGTCAATAGCTTATACCCACCAGTTTGACCCTTTTCTACTAAATGTTAGTTACACAAAAGACTATCACACATAATCAATAACAAATAAACCCATTTATCCAAACAACAAGCAGAAATCAGAGAAGTTATACAGATTGGAATATAGCAGAACATGCACAGCAAATGAACTCTCTTGCTGGGAGCAAGGTATCTCAGTTTAAAAAAGAAGAGAGGAAGACTTTGATTTCACCCACTGGCAAATGCCTTGAATTCCCTGGGACATTTTCAGGAGCTGCCTTCCCCTACACGTCTTAAATATTAGATATCAAAGTCTGTCTGTAAGTCTGTCTCTCTCCATGTTTCTAGAGTCATTCCCTAGGAGAGTCTGGCATCATGCATGCTGTCTCAATAACAGGATGAAAAATGTCTCTCCAAAGATTCTCCAGTTTTCCCCCCACACGATCACAAGCATTCTATTAGCATTTTCTGCATCGATTAGCAGAGTCTCCTACAAAATACCCCAGGCTTAGCTAAAGATATGTTGTGGTAGGAGTAACATCCTACCCTTTCCCCTCATGCAAATTAGACTAATTTTTCTGTAAAAAGTGTCAAGACCATCTTAAGTATCAGTTGGCTCAGGGGATTAAAGGTTCGGGCTGTGAACATCAGTTTTTAGCTGCATGAGTACAAAGCGGTCGCAGCGATCTCCAGGAGCTCTCTGCTTTTTGGTTGTTGAATCATGATGGACGACTCAGAGAAGGGAGCTCTATTTAGGTGAATCAACTTGAGGTGTCTTCAGTTTCTATCCTTGTTGACTATCCTGCTATGGTTAAGTAAATCCCCTTTTGCTCATTGTTGGATGATCTTCCAGTGTGTAATTGTTTTCTAATATGTAACCTAAACTGTCGACTTAGGCCCATCCCAGAACACCTGGGTTGCATCAATAAGGACACTGTAGCACTTAGCTTGAGTAAATTGATCCACATAGATGGATCAGCAGGGTGTGATGTGGTGAGTCCCATGGCCTTGGGACATCAGCCAAGTCTGATCCCAATTCCCCATGGGAGTGTTACGCTCTTAGATGACCAAGAAGCCAAATCAATATGGCAAGAGACTACTAGGAAGCTGTGTCAAAGAACTAGCCTAACCTATTTGGTGAGGGAGTGGGAGAAATCTATCTGGGATATAAGGATCCTATCACAATTGCCTTTTCATTTGGCTGAAGTTTCCTTATATCTTCTGATTTCATCTATTTTGAGAATGTCAGTTCTCATGTGACTCAGTTCTTCTAGTAGTATGTTGGTTCACTGGTCATTGAACAAGCATCTCATTTATAATAACGACATATAAATGAATTTTTATAGATATTCTAAAACCCCTGTGAGTCTTAGTAATTGTCTATTCCCTTTTCAACCACTTTGTACAGTCACCATAGGAATAGGAAGGGTCACATCAGACTGAGGGCTGTTTTGTATTTTTCTTTGTTTCATGAATTACAAAACTTAAATGATTAAGATGATTCTATTTATTATTTATAATCAGTTTATATTTTCCAAGTACTTAAAATTAAATGATTCTCAAGGCTTGAGACAGGATTTAGAAGGTTGTAGTGTATACAGACTCTCTCTCTGTGTGACTCTCTCTCTATCTCTCGCTTTCTCTTTCTCTCTCTCTCTCTCCCACTCTCTCTCTCTCACGCTCTGTCTCTCTCTGTCTCTTTCTGTCTCTCTCTCTCTGTCTCTTTCTGTCTCTCTCTCTCTGTCTCTGCCTGTCTGTCTCTCTGTCAATTACTTTCACTTGCCAATTTTGTTTATCTGAGTTAGTAGTAAAAAGAGAAAAATTAGAATCAAGTACTAAATGGGAAAGAAAAGGCATGAGAAGGTGAGAGGAGCTGAAGGTTAACATAGTAGAAGAAAGTGCGATGCATTTTCTAAAGAGCTATATAAGTGCTCAGAGGTGGAAAGGTAAAATTAAAACTTCTAAGAGAAGAACTAGAAACCCAATTGCCCAATTAACCTGAATTAATCACCTGACTGTGTCTGTTCTCCCACCCACCTCCGTATGTATGAGGATTTAGTAATATTCCCGTTAGGTCAGATTTAAGATTGCAACCTTATCAATGAAGAATTGAGATGGAAACCACATAAGAGATTTCCTCAAGCCTACATAGTAAATTAGTAGTATCAACAGTTAAAATTTCACATTTTTCATCCCTCTTTTGATGTTCAGTACGTATGCTGGTTGTGTTACTTCATGAAGAACAATACCATTTGAAAAAGAAGACTATGTAGAGTAAACACAGCAAAATGACATTTCCAGCTAGAACACTTCAACCAATCATTTGTCTAAACCCCAAATTACTATTTTTGTGTGTGTCCAGAATGGTTTGTAAATAGATAAGGTAAACTTTGTTTGGCTAAAACATTTACATAACACACTGAAGGGTCATTGCAATATATTCCTGGAGAAGTTTTCTACTGGTTAAGGAAAAAAAGTGTAAATGATGGCCATAATATGTAGATATTATCATAATAATAACAAAGCATTATGTGATTTGGCTATTTTGCTCGAACTCTCTGGGTGGGCCTCAGCTTCTTTGAGGTATAAAATGAGGGGGTTGGGTTACATAGACTCTGAGGTCCCATTTAGCCCTAGATCTATAATTCTCCTAAGCCAAAGAAGATTGCTATAATTTGATTGAGGTAAAAAATAATTTAAAATGAATTAACATAGTGTAAGAAATAACTATTATGGGGCAGCTAGGTGGTGCAGTGAGTAGAGCACTGGCCCTGCAGTCAGGAGGACCTGACTTCAAATTTGACCTCAGGTACCTGACACACTTACTAGCTGTGTGACCTTGGGCAAGTCACTTAACCCCAATTGCCCCCCCCCAAGAAATTAAGAAATAACTATTATTTGCTTTTTAGAAAGAGTTTCATTTCATTCTTGATGTGATATGGCTTGCTACGTGTATGCATGGTGTATCCAAGGAGACTTAAGTTAGTGAGAAAATAAAATTGTTAATGCCACATAATAATATCTTTATTCAGTAGGAAGTTTCCTGGGTAAATAATATCTGCATCATATAATAACAACACTATACTCACATTTTAACAATAATCTCTTTCATTCAAAGGCTTCCTAAATATCTCACTAACTATATAGATAGATATTGAAAGACATCTTGGAGTGGAGAACAGAGCATGCAGGGGATAACAGGTCTGATCAGTGCTCTTCTTTGTACCATGTAAGCCCAAAGACAATGACTAAGGGACAAATCACAGGGTCACTCCCTGTTTTATCTGATATGTACAAAGTTGTAAGGTATAACTGAGCAAACTAGTCCTGTGAGATCTGTCAGAAACATCAGAGCCAGAAAAGGAGCTCTAAGTATCTTTCCTCACTATAAACAGCTAAGCTGAAGACATAGGAACTCTTAGTCTCACTGTAGGTGAGGGTAAGAGAAAGAAGTCTGAACATCAAGAAAGAGGAGAGACTCAAGAGAGGCAGGCTATTTATGAGTAAAACAGGAATATTTCCATAATATTCTTACTTAATGCAGAGATTATGTGAAAAATCATAAGAAAAGGATGAAAGAGAAAGATGGAAGAAGAGAAACAAAAGATAAAAGTATAGAACACTGAATGAAAACCAATGGGGGAAAAAGAAGTAATAACTTTGGAATAGTACTTTTTCAAATTTTCCTCTAAATGGTGTTTTGGGTTATGGTGATTTTGAATTGTAAATATTTGGAACAAAAACTTTCTTCTCTTCATATGTCTGTGTTCCTCTCTCGCTATGTGTGATTTTAAAAACGTGTAGTCCACTGTATTAAATCATACACAAAAATCTGCCTGTTCTTATGTTTTCATTGGCAATATGCTTAATAAATAGGTATTCCATTCTCAAAAAGACTTCATAGAAATAAGAAAAGCACATCAATATGTAGTTAGTAATGTCTTCTTTGTGGCTCCTTTTCTCATTAAAAACACTGTGACCTTTTCCATATATGTATTTATATGGAATATATGTGTTATGGAGGGAGAGAAAGACAGAGACATTGATAGAGACAGAGAGACAGAGAGAGAGAGAGAGAGAGAGAGAGAGAGCGATGTAATCAGTCCTAAAATAAAATGTTCAGGCACTACGGAGACGCTGACATCATGCAATCAAATAGTGATAATAATAATAATGACTGCTTGCCTTTCATGTGCTTCACTTTCACATATATTATCTCATGATATACTCACACCTTACAACAATGCATTATGGTAGGCAGTCTTGGTGTTACCCCCATTTTATAGATAAGGAAAAGGGTTTCAGAGATAATTAGCAACTTGTTTACAGTCAATTAGCTCACTAGTGGAAGACCCAGAACCAAAACACATTTCCTGACTTTCAGTCCAGTGCACTTTTCATTACATCACTATTTTTGGACAGGTACATATAATGACATTTCTGTATACATATTCTCATTGCTGCAGTTATGGTTGCCTATCATCATTTAAGATTAAAATGGCCTGCAAATAATAAATCTATTGAAGCACGGAGGTTAAATTAATTTATCTATTTGCTTGTCAGCAATAAATTCCACATTGAGAACTTAATGACTGTCAGACATTAGCATGCCATCTAAACAGTCCACTTCCACCCACTCCGCCCTTTGACCCAGTTTCCACAAAAAGACTTCTGCAATTACTTGAATGGTACAGAAGCTTTATGCTAAACATGTCCCAACTCTGTAGAGCAACTTAAAAGCGTTGCCTCCCCTACCTACTTCAATGACCACCATTTCTGTCTTATCCAGACCTAGGCATATATATGCAAATCAGGGCAAACTGAGGGTTTCTCTTCATATAATGACCTCGGAAGATCTATCCATGATCATATTCTTCATTTCCATCTGTTTAAATCCTATCCAAGACCCAACTCAAATGGTACCTCTTCAGTGAATCTTTCCTTCTCTGATTCCCCCAGAAGAGGGAGTAATATTTTCTACCTGAGAACTCAAATAAATAGCACCTTGTCCTTGACTTTATTATGAGCTTAATTTTATTTTGTATTATATTTATCAGCATACAGTATCTTCTCAATATAACTAAAAGAAAGAATGACAAAGAATGATGGGAAAAAAATCAGATGCTCTTACTAGTTTAAAAAAATTGAGAAGATATCAGTAGCTCTTTATCTCTGCCTACTTTCTCATTTCTTTTTCTTCTTTTTTTTTTAGTTTTTAAATTTATTTTAAACATATAGAAAATTAGAAAAGAAAAAACATTGCCATATACACAACAGAACACAAGAGAGGATTCAATAAAAAGCAATAAATTTCCATTTCAAGAAAATCTATATAGTAAATATTATAAATTGTTTTCAAAGCTGTCTAGTCTTTCTTTGCTTCCTTGTCTGTTTTATTTTGTTCTCTGCTATGTACTTATTTTTCCCCTCCCCCTAAGAAGGCTACAATTAAGCACAAATACATACATATATATATGTGTGTGTATACATACATATACACAGATATCCATAAACATATACACGTATACACTCATACACATATATGTAAGACCATACTATGCTTATTTCCACTTGTCATCAGTTTCTCTTATGGTACATAGCATCTTCCTTCATCAGTCCAAGTCTTTCCACGTTTTTCTAAATCAACCAGCTCACCATTTCCTATAGCACAGCAATATTTGAACTCAATCACTTTCTATGAGAGATTGGTCTACCAAGGAAAACTGCCCTGAAGTCATCCCCGCCTCCTCAATTTTCTGCATTCCTTCTATTCTTGGCTGCATAGGTTTTATTTTTGCAAGAAAATATTAATATAAAATAAAAAAAATTATCCATTTTACACTTCAACAATGCTCTCACTTTATAATATGGTTTAAGGTCTGATAGTACTGAATCTGCTTCCTTTACATCTTTTTTCCCCTGGTTTCTTTGAAATTCCTGACTTTTTTGTCCTTCCAAATGAACTTTGTTATTATCTTTTTCTGATTCAGTAAGATAATTTTTTAGTAATTTACTTGGGATAGCATTGCATAGATAGATTAGTTAGGTAAAATTGACATTTAAAAATTGCATGAATAATAAATAGTTCAGTTATTTAGATCTTACTTTATTTGTATAAAAAGTATTTATGTTTATATTTGTATAGTTCCTGTATCTGTTTTGGCAGGTATACTCTCAGGTATTCTATACTGTCTATTTATTTTAAATGGTCTAAAACAATATAGTTTCCCTGTTTTTCTCTTTTGATTAAATCTATTTTAGCTTTAACTTTGTCTGAGATCATGATTACTACTCCTGCTTTTTTAAACATAATAAATTCTACTCCTGACCTTTATTTTATGTTTGTGTATATCTCTTGTTTTTATAACATTTCCTGAGAGGAACATACTGTTGAATTCAAATTTTTAATCTGCTTCCATTTTATGGGTAAATTCATCCCACTCACATTCTAAGCTATAATCACTTGTGGTATATTTTCCTCCTTCCTATTTTTCCTCACTATCCTTCTCACCCTATTCCTATCCCTCTTTACTCTTCTGCTTTACCCTCTACTTTGCTCTCCTATTCCTTAACCTACCCATCCCTCCAAAAATCCCTCCCTTATCCTCTCCCCCCAACCCTATCTCTTTACCCTCTTATTTCTCTCTGAATTTAGAAGACTTTTGCATGTATATATATGTATATATATATATATACACACATATATATATATACATATATATATTTCCTTCTTTAACCCATTCCTGATGAGAGTAAGGTTCCAGCAGTACCTGCCCTCCCCCCACTAGCTTCTTCTGTATCAATTTTTCCTTTTATGCCTCGTTTTTATGAAATAATTACTCCTTTTTTATCTCTCCCTACAGTTTTATTTTTTTAATATTACCCCATCATATACCACTCAACCCATGTCTTTCTTTTGAACTATCCAAATAATTATGACAATCATAAAGTATTGCTAATATTTTAACATATACAAAGTAAACAATTTGACAATATTGAGTCTTTTATAATTGGTCTTTAATATATACCTTATATTTCTCCTAGATGTTATATGTCAAATTTTCCATTAAGTTCTGGGAGTTTTGTCACAAAAGCCTGAAAGTCTTTGAGTTCATTAAATATCCATTTTTTTTCATTCAGGATTATACTTAACTTTGCTGGGTAAGTTACCCTTGGTCATAACTCGAACTCTTTTGCTCTACAAAATATAGTATGCCAAGACCCATGGTCTTTCAATGTAGTAGGTGCTAGGTCTTGTGTAATTCTTACTGTAGCTCCACAGTATTTAATTTTTTTTTCTTATTGCTTCTGATATTTTCTCCTTAACCTGGGAGCTTTGAGACTTGGCTATGATATTCCTGTAAGTTTTCCTCCTGGGATCTCTTGAAGGTAGTGATTGGGGAGTTTTTTTTCCTATTTCTTCTTGTTCTAGAACTTCAGGGCAATTTTCTTAATTTTTTGTAATATTGTATTCTTTTTTTAATCATAATTTTCAGGTAGTGCAACTAACTATTCTTATATTATTTTTCCTCTATCTATCCTCCAGATAGGTTCTTTTTCTGATGAAATGTTTCACTTTCTCTTTCTTTCATTCTTTTGATTCTGTTTTATGATTTCTTGGTGTCTTAGAATGTCATTAGCTTTCCCTTACCCAATTCTACTTTTCAAGGAATTATTTTCTCCCTTAAGTTTCTGATTCTCTATTTCTAGCTGGTTAACTTTCTTTTCATAATTTTCTTGATTTTCTTGGATTGCTCTTTTTTTTTCTAATTTTTCCTTGATCTCCCATATTTGATTTTTAAAGTCCTTTTAAAGTTCTTCCAAGAACTCTTTTTCTGCTGGGGATAACTTAATGTTTCTCATTGAAAAAAGGAGTGCCTTTTTTTAAAGCTCCTTTATCTTCCTCTGAATATGAACTCCATATCTTTTCTATTCCCATAGTATGTTTGGGTTCTTTCTCCTTCGCGTACTCATTTTTATTTATATATTTTTTGGTTTATTTTGTCATTTTTTTTTAGCAGCCAATAGTGCAATTGAGTTGTAGTCCTGCGGTATGGGGAATGATGCCCCAAGCCTCAGCTCCTTCTTACTGTTATTTTCTGAGGTCTCTGGGCCCAACCTTGGGTTTTCCTCTCCACTCCTAAGCCACAGCTAGAGCCCCCAGCCACACTGTTCCCCAAATGATCTTGCTAGGGATTTGTGGTCCCTCCAGTGGCTGCAAACTACAGCTGTCTTCTCTGCCCTGGAACTGAAAGCAGGGACTCTCCTATCTTGTATGTGCCCATAGCCAACAGGGTCCCTGCCCCTTGCTACTATACTCACTGTACTACTGTTTGCTAGCTCCTTCTCCCTGCAGCCACAGTTCGATCCACGTTTGGTCAACACAGCTGTGCTTGACATCCTTCAACAGTGGAAGGTCCTTCAATCTTCTATTCAGCTGTTAGACTCTGTCCCCCTCCCTCCCCCCCCCATCCCCCCTATCCCCTTCCCCCCCCCCCCCCAGCACACACACACACTGTCTGTGGGATGAAAGTTTCTAAGGCTGGGACTGTCTCTCACCCTCAACCCAGCTGTCCCAGGGCTTGTTAATATTGATGCTGCAGTCAGCCTGGAGGTATTTGCACTTCCCTCAGGCCAAACCTCTGCCAGGAAAGTTGGGTCTTTCTTGGTGTCTTCTCAATTGTCTTAGGAGGACAACTGCTTTACCCCATGTTTATTTCTGCTGCTCTCAGGCAATGTTCTTTTTTTTGTGGTGGAAATTTGGAGAACAGGTAAGTTTTCTGATGTATTCTGCCATCTTCCCAGAATCCTCTCTAGTACATATATCTTTGATAAACATTATAGATGAATAGTTAGCAGGGCCTAGAACTGAACAAGAGGAGAGAGGGTTGTATTGCCTTTGGGAAAATGCAAATTAGCTTTTTAATAAACCCAAGCTTCTTCTTAAAACAAAAATCCATCTTTTTTTTTTAAACAACAGTATTCTTCTAATGAAATTATATGGTTATGAATCATGGAATATTATAGTCTCCAAAGAATTAAAGTCAAGGATCACCAAAAGGGCAATGGTTCATGGTGGGCATAAATAGGCTACAATGCATTACCAATGTGGATTTGGTATCATCAGAGAAGGGGCTTCAGAGTGATGGATGATTGGAAAAAGTGGCTCTAGTTATGTAGAGAGAGTGGGAAAAACAGTATATGTATACTCCACTGTTAATCATGTAGTGTTGAGAAATCCAGAGGGAGGCCCATGGGACATTGGATAGAAGGATTATTGGGAGAACATGGACAAGAGTGAGAGGCAGGCAGCCTAATGTAGTGGATAATGGGCCAGCCTTGAATTCAGGAAGATCTTAATTCAAGGTCTTGAACCTTATCTAGTAACTAATAGCCATTATTGTGACTAATACTGAATATATGACTGTGAGAAATCACTAAACCTTATAGTACCCAGGCAACTCTAAAGATTATAAATTAGACATATTTGCTACTCTTTGATGGTAGGAGATTCCATATTAGCAGTTCCCCATACAAGTTAAGGCACAGATCTAAACAAAAATAAATAGATAAGCTTAGTCTTATAACCAAGTATAATCGAGTATAACCAAGAGGTATATATAGGTTGTAATCGGTACCCGAGAAGGAAGTACCCTCATTGATGAGATCTTCACATTCCTCTAAGTATTTAGGTTTGAAAACTAAATGTGTAGCCAACAGTGGATATTGTCTGTATTAACCAAACTGCTTATTCTTCCCAGTTATAATCCTATACCCAGGTTGTTGTCAGTTCACCCACTATTTTCTCCCTCTACATGTATAGCTGGATTTTTATGTGTCTGAGTATTAATATCTTCACCAATCAAATTTCTTGGCCCAACTCCTATAGTGGGAGCAACTGATTAATAAAAATACTTTTTACTGGAAAAATAAAATTCTTTCCCCCTTCCTTTTCTTATATATCCCTTTTATTCTCCCTTTCCTTTCTTCTTTTAATATCATCAAAACAGAACAAACCCATTCCCAGTCATTGTTGTCTTAATTAACTATAACCCATAATGACGTTAGAATTCTGAGAAAACCCTCATATTATTTTCTTTATTTCTCTTCCTCACTCCTTATATCTTTTCAGTTTCTGCTTGTTGTTTCTTCCTTCAAAAGATCTCTTGAATTCCTCCCTTATTTTCTTTTTAAATAATCTATTGTAAAATTAATGCTAAATATAATTTTAAACTGTGAAATTTGATTTATAATTATTTACATTTAAATTAAGGAATTTCTGCTTATAAAATGTCATGTTTTCAATGACTCCGTGTAGTTTGATCAAGATTCCTTATCTGTCCATTCATTTCCACTTACTTTTTTTCTTTTGTGGTAGTAGTTAATATATACTCTGTTCTTTTGGTTCTGTTTTTTATCACTTTATATCAGGCCTGCACAACATACAGCCTGTGGGCCGCTTGCAGCCCACCAAAGGGTTTCGGACAGCCTGTGAAAAATATAGAGGATGTAAAACAAGCCTGCACAACATACTGCCTGCAGGCTGCTTTGGTGGGCCAAAAGTGACCCATGGACCACATGTTGTACAGACCTGCTTTACATTATTCCTTTCCTTCCTTTAAGTTATCAAGCAAAAACTAGCCATATGACTTTGGCATAACAAAACTAACTTACAGGATTGAACGGGAATGCTTGTCCACTGTACAAAGTATTTTACTCCTTGCAAAGAAATAATAGCATCCATTTTATACCTCACACTGCTTTCTATCCCTTTATTCATAAATTGTTCGCCTATATATGTCTGATAGATAATATATTCCATGTTCCTCAAATTTTCTTATAATCTCTCTCTCTCTTTATATTTAGGTCATATATCCATTTTGATCTTATCTTGCTATATAGTATAAGATGTTGACCTATGCCCAATTTCTGCCAGAATGCTTTCTATTTTCCCAACAATGTTTACCAAATAATGAATTCTTGTCCCCCAAATACACCTTTACACTTGTCAAATAAAAACTTACTATATATTAATTAGCTGTTGTAAATTGTTGTCTACTCTGTTCCACTATCTACCTTTCTATTTCTTAGCTAGCACCAGATAGCTTTGATAATTACTCCTTTATAATACAGTTTTATATGCATATATTATATGTATAGTTTATATGTATGTACATAGTTTATACATAATTTAATATCAGGTACTGCTAAATTCCTTCCATTTGTTTTGCTGGACTATGCAGATATTTATTGGAGGATTTGTTTTTGAAATTTTTTTTAAAAAATGCTCAGTTGGGGTAAGGGGTAGTGGGAGGAGCAGATAGATAAAAATGCTTGTTATTTGAGAAATATGGGGTGGAAAAATATGAATGGTAGAGAAAAGGCAGGGATTCATCTGAGCTCTCTCCAAAACTCCTCTCAACACCTTTGAATAATGCCATAAACAATTTCTGGAGTAGCAGAACCAACAAAAGGATGGGGTGAAATAATTTTCCAGCCAGAGACAACCTAGAAGGTTGGCAGGAAAGGTCTGTTGCACCTGGGTGAGAGTGGAGCACAGTCCAGGGCAAGCCATGCCAGTACAGCCCCAGTCCCAGCAAACTAGGAGCAGCCCTCAGTAGCTACTGAATCAGCAGTGGTAGCAGTTACTTCCAGGGTTCTCAGCCCACAAATGATAAGGGGGTTGAATAACTGGTCAGAATGAGATTAAAGGGTTCTCTTTGCTAATACTGAGGCAGAACTCTGTTGCTTTGTCCATACTCAGATCTGGGTTGTAGTCTTGGATGGCAATCCCAGGGTGAAGAGGAGAGCTAGCACACTGGAGCGTGCAGCCTGGGTAGAGCAGGGATGCTGGTCACAGTTCCAGGGTTAAAAAGAATGCTTGTGGTCCCTCACAGATCAGAGCACAGAACAGAAGAGTAGTAAACACACCTCTCCTTAGATCATATCACCTTTGAAGAACTAAAAACTTACAGGTCCCTAGAAGTATCTCTGAAAACAGCTACACAAAACCCCTGAAGCTTGGGACAGTCTGTCCTCCAGCCTGGAAGTAGAGCCCTACTTTAACAAAGAGTTAAAAATCAAGAAATAGACTGGGGAAATGAGCAAACAACAGAGAAAAGTTCTGACCTCAGAAAGTTACTATGCTGAGAAGAAAGATCAAAACACACTCAGAAGAAGATAACAAGGTCAAAGCTCCTACATCCAAAGCCTCTAAGAAAAATATGAATTTTTCTCAGGCCATGGAAGAGCTCAAAAAGGATTCTGAAAATCAAGGAAGAGAGGTAGAGGAAAAATTGGGAAGTGAAATGAGAATGATGCAAGAAAGTCATGAAAAACAGGTCAACAGCTTGGAAAAAGAGATGCAAAAAAAAATACTGAAGAAAATAACACCTTAAAAAACAGACTACGCCAAATGGTAAAAGAGGTCCAAGAAGCCAATGAGGAGAAGAATGCCTTAAAAAGCAGAACTGGCCAAATGGGGAAAGAGGCACAAAAATTCACTGAAGAAAAAAATTCCTCAAAAAGTAGAATTGGTCAAATGGAAAAGGAAGTACAGAAGGTCACTGAAAAAATAATTCCTTAAAAATTAGAATTGAACAAGTGGAAGCTAATGACTTTATGACACATCAAGAAACAATAAAACAAAACCAAAAGAATGAAAAAATAGAAGACAATGTGAAATATCTCATTGAAAAAACAACTGACCTGGAAAATAGAACCAGGAGAGATAATTTAAAAATTATTGGACTACCTAAAAGCCATGATCAAAAAAGAGCCTAGACAGCATCTTTCAAGAAATTATCAAGGGAAACTGCTCTGATATTCTAGAACCAGAGGGAAAAATAGAAATGGAAAGAATTCACCAATCACCTCCTGAAAGATCTCACAATGAAAACTCAAAGAAAAATTGTAGCCAAATTCCAGAGTTCCCAGGTCAAGGAGAAAATATTGCAAGCAGCCAGAAGGAAACAATTCAAGTATTATGGAGCCACAGTCAGGATAACACAAGATTTAGCGGCATCTACATTAAAGGAGCAGAGGGCTTGGAATATGATATTCCAGAGGGCAAAGGAGCTGGGATTACAACCAAGAATCACATACCTAGCACAACTTAATATAATTGATGAGGGAGGAAAATGGATATTAAATAAAATAGAGGACTTTCAAGCATTCTTGATCAAAAGAGCAGAGCCAAATAGAAAATTTGACTTTCAAATACAAGACTCAAGAGAAGCATAAAAAGGTAAGTCAAAAGGGAAATCATAAGGGACTTTAAAAGTTTAAGTTGTTTACATTCCTACATGGGAAGATGATACTTGTGACTCCCAAGAATTTTCTCATTATTAGGGCATTTAGAAGGAGTATATATAGACAGAGGGCATAGGTTTGAATTGAATATGAAGGGATGATGTCTTAAAAAGTAACATTAAGGCATGAGAGAGAAGGCACTGGGAGAAAAGGAAAGGGAGACGTAGAATGAGGTAAATTATCTCACATTAAAAAAGCAAGAAAAATGCTTTTACAGTGGAGGGGAAGAGGTGGGAAGGGAGGGGTGAACCTTACTCTCATCAGAATTGGCCCAATGAGGGAATAACATGCACACCCAATTAGGTATAAAAATATATCTTACCCTACAGGAAAATAGGAGGGGAAAGGGATAAGAAAAGGCATTGGTGATTGGGAGGGCAGATTGGGGAAGGGTGTAGTCAGAAGCAAAACACTTTTGAGGAGAGAGAAGGTGAAAGGAGAGAGAGAATAGAATAAACAGGGAGGGTGAAATAGGGTGGAGGGAAATACAGTTAGCGATCATAACTGTGAAAAAAATTTTGATGCAAATTTCTCTGATAAAGTTCTCATTTCTCAAACATACAGATAACTGAATCAAATTTATAGAAGAACCATTTCCAAAATGATAAATGATCAAAAGATATGAACAGTTTTCAAATGAAATAATCAAAGCTATAAATAGTGATATGAAAAAAATACTCTAACTCACTATTGATTGGAGAATTGCAAATTAAAACAATTCTGAGGTAATTCCCCATATCTTTTAGATTGGCTAAAAGGACAGAAAAGGAAAATGACAAATGTTGGAGAGGATATGAGAAAAATGAAACACAAGTGCGCTGTTGGTGGAGTTGTGAACTGATTCAGCCATTCTGTAGAGCAATTTGGAACTATGCCCAAAGTGCTATAACACCATGTGTGCCTTTTGACCTAGCAATACTACTACTAGTCTGTATCCAAAAAGAGATAAACAAAAAGGAAAAGAACCTATATGAACAAAAATATTTATAGCAGCTCCTTTCTGAAGGCAGGGAATTGGAAATTGAGGGGCTGCCCATCAACTGGAGAATGGCTGAATAAACTGTGGTATGTGATTATGATGGAGTGCTATGGTACTATAAGAAAGGAGGAGCAGGATGCTCTCAGAAAAACCTGGAAAGACTTGCATGGGCTAATGCAAAATGAAATGTACTGTGTACAAAGTAACAGCAATATTGTAAGAGGATCAACCATGAATGACTTAGCTGTTCTCAGCAATGAAAGATGCTATCCATCGCCAAGGAAAGAACTGATGATGTCTGAATACAGATACCTTTTTACTTTATTTTTTCTTGAGGTTTTTTGTTTTATTGGGAAAGGGGTCTATGTTTTCTTTTGCAACATGACTAATATGGAAACGTTTTGCATGACTATACAAGTATAACCTATCTCAAACTGCTTGCCATCTCAATGAAGGGGTCTGGGAAGAGAGAAAGGGAAAGAATGTGGAACTCAAAGTGTTAAATATGAATGTTAAAAATTGTTTTTACATGTAACTGGGGAAAAATAAAATACTAAATAGAGCTGTGAATCAGTACAACCATTTTTGAAATCAATTTGAAATTATGCAAAAAAGTGAATAAAATGTCCAAAAAACTTAAAAGAAAATTAATAAACTATTACAAAAGGAAATGCATACATATTAATAACACAGACTTTAACCTTAAGCTCAATATTTTTCATTTTTATTTCAAAGTCCCATGGATCTAAAAAAGGTGAGAAATGGTGTGCTTCATCTTCATTCTTTTGGTCTCAGTTTTTATCTTTGCATTGATGAGAGTTTTAATGTCAAAGTTGTTTTTCTCTATAATGTTGTCATCTTTATATAAGTTGTTCTCCTAATTCTGATCACTTCACTTTGCATATCCCTCTTACACATTCCTTATACCCTTTTGGTTTCTGTCTTATTGTTTCTTCCTCCAAAAGATCTCTTGAATTCCTCCCTTATTTTCTTTTTAAATGATCTATTGTAAAAATAATGTTAAACATAATTTCAAACAATTAAACTTCATTTATAATTACTTACATTTAAATTAAAGAATTTCCATTTATAAAATGTCATATTTTCAATGACTCCCTATGATTCCATCCAGGATTCCTAGTTTCCACTCACTTTTTTCTCTTTTGTGGTAGTAGTTAGTATACATTCTATTCTTTTGGTTTTGTTTTTATCGCTTTCATAAGAGTCTATCTTTCTTTATATTCTTCATTCTTTTTTATTTTATTTGCCTTATTGCATTCTTTTACATGAATTTATTCAAATAAACAGATCTATGATCTCTTCAGTGTGGGTAATCCTTCTAGTGATCTGGATTAAAATGTATCCATGCCATCTTATTTTGTGCCAATATTATTTCTTCCCATAAGATCCTCAGTGTGGATCTCCCAAGATGATAGGGGCTTTCCTTAAATTCACATGACATTTTGAGGCTATTAATGAGAATATGGGCTGATAACTAATTGTTCTTAGCCGTATGACCAGTTCATTTTCTTTTTTGCTTGTACTTTCTTTTTTAAAAAATAATTAGTTTATTTTTAGTTTTCAACATTCATTTCCATAAGATTTTGAGTTTTAAATTTTCCCCCTTTCTCCCCTTCCCTTCCCCTTCCCCAAGACAACATGCAATCTGATATAGGCTCCACATATACATTCCTATTAAACATATTTTCATATAGTCATGATGTAAAGAAGAATTAGAACTAATGAGAGGAATCATGAGAAAGAAGAAACAAAACAAAACAACAAAAGAAAAGGAGAGCAAATAGTATGCTTCCATCTGTATTCAGACTCCAAAGTTCTTTCTCTTGATATGGATAGCATTTTCCATCATGAGTCTTTTGTAGTTGTTTTAGATCCCTGCATTGCTGAGAAGAGCTAAGTCTATCACAGTCAGTCATCAACAATGTGGCTGTTACTGTGTACTATGTTCTCCTGGTTCTGCTCATTTCACTCAGCATCAATTTGTATAAGTCTTTCCAGGTTTTTCTGAAGTCTACCTGCTCATCATTTCTTATGGCACAATAGTATTCCATTCCATTCATACACCACAACTCATTCAGCCATTCCCCAATTGATGGACATCCCCTCAATTTCCAATTCTTTGCCGCCACAAAAAAGCTGCTATAAATATTTTTGTACATGTGGGTCCTTTTCCTGTTTTTATGTTCTCTTTAGGATACAGACCTAGAAATGGTATTGCTGGGTCAAAGGATATGCACAGTTTTATGGCCCTTTGGGCATAGTTCCAAATTGCTCTCCAGAATGGTTAGATCAGTTCACGTCTCCACCAATAATGCATTAGTGTTGCAATTTTCCCACATCTTCTCCACCATTTATCATTTTCCTGTTTTGTCATGTTAGCCAATCTGATAGGTGTGATGTGGTACCTCAGAGTTGTTTTGATTTCTATTTCTCTAATCAATGATGATTTAGAGCATTTTTATATGACTATAGATAGCTTTAATTTCTTCCTCTCACAACTGCCTGTTCATATGCTTTGACCATTTATCATTTGGGGAATAACTTGTATTCTTATAAATTCATCTTAGTTCTCTATATATTTTAGGAATGAGGCCTTATCAGAGACATTGGCTGTAAAAATTGTTTCCTACCTTTCGGCTTCCCTTCTAATCTTGGTTGCATTGGCTTTGTGCAAAGACTTTTCAATTTAATGTAATCAAAATCATCCATTTTGCATTTCATAATGTTCTCTATCTCTTGTTTGGCCATAAATTCTTCCCTTCTCCATAGATCTGACAGGCAAACTATTCCTTGTTCTCCTAGGTTGCTTGTAGTATCAGTCTTTATATCTAAATCACATACCCATTTTGACTTTATCTTGGTATAGGGTGTAAGGTGTTGGTGTATGCCTAGTTTCTGCTGCACTATCTTCCAGTTTTCCTAGCAGTTTTTGTTAAATAATGAGTTCTTATCCCAGAAGCTGGAGTCTTTGGATTTATCAAATAGTATTTTACTACAGTCATTGACTATTATATCTTGTGTACCTAATCTATTCCACTGATCCACCACTCTATTTCTTCAACAGTACTGAGTAGTTTTGGCTATTGCTGCTTTATAATACAATTTAAGATCTGGTACAACTAGGCCACCTTCCCTTGCATTTCTTTTCATTAATTCCCTTGACAATCTGGACTTTTTGTTCTTCCAGATGAATTTTGTTATTGTTGTTTCCAGCTCTATGAGATAATTTTTGATAGTTTTATTGGTATGGCACTGAATAAGTAATTTAATTTAGATAAAATTATCATTTTTATTATATTAGCTCAGCCTATCCATGAGTGACTGATATTTTTCCAATTATTTAGCTCTGACTTTATTTGTGTGAAAAGTGTTTTGTAATTGTGTTCATATAGTTCCTGAGTTTGTTTTGGCAGGTAGACTCTCAAATATTATAGTGTCCACAGTAACTTTAAATGGGATTTCTCTTTCTGTCTCTTGCTGTTGGGCTTTGTTAGTAATATATAGAAATGCCCGTGATTTATGTGGGTTTATTTTATATCCTTGCTTGTACTTTCTTAATGGCATCTTTTACACCACTTCTCTTTTGTAACCTATTCATACCAGATCAATATTCATTGTCTTTGGATGATCCTTAACTTTGGTTCTTCAAATACTGCAATGTTCTACGACTCACGAGTATGTGTTTTTTGAAGAGTATGAATATTAAAAATGTGGGCCTTTTTCCCCCAAGGGAAAATATGGGGTCATTAAAAGAATTTTACAATTTCCCCAAAGGTAATTTAGCCCACTTCCCTCCTCCTGTTCATCAGTGGACCAAACTAATTATCCATTTATTTCTCTAAGATAAACTTACTGCTGAGGTTGTGCATCCAACTGAATATCATGATTTGGATATCAGGCAATATCCATCCATTTGGTTTTTTTCCTGTGTTAGATAATAGACTTAGGAACTTCAGGGGCCAGGTAGTCCAACTCCCTCTTTTAATAGTTTAGGAAACTAGAACTCAGAGAGGTTAAATAGACTGCGCAACATCACATGGTAGTAAGAAGAAGAGGCAGTATCTTAGCTAAGATTCTGTAACTCTAGAATGAGTGCTTCTTATATGCTGTATCTCATTCAGGAAACTCTATAAGTTCTGGTACTAAGTAATTCACAGAGTAATAAGTGGTTTCTTTAGCCCTTGCTTTGTTTATAAATTGCCTTGCCATCCTCCAACTCCTTCACCTTTCTCTTCTATGACCTAATAATGTCCTTGTTTATACTCCTTAGTGTACTCCTAAAATCAGGAGACCTCACTGAATCTCCAGTTCAAAAATATTTTGATACTTTTCAAGCAAATTGTATCCCATCTGTGCAACAGATTGATTCATGATGGTAGTATTTAAGAAATCTTTGTTGTTATTTGAAACATTAAAAAGATAATATATGTGTAGTAAAGCAGAGAAATAATGAACTATGCCATGAACACCTAGCTTATCACCAATAAAATGAATATAGATTTAGTAGCAAGGTGGAACTTCTTTCATATACCAAGAATTAATAAGTAGGTGAACCATAGTATTCAAATAAAAGTCACTGGAACAAACTATAGTTTCAGAAATCACTTATGGCATCATTAGCTGCACTGAATAATAAAATTTTATATTTATATTCATAATAGGACTGTAGTAGACTGATTATGATAGAGGGAAATACCTGTTAGATGCTTAAACATAGTAAATAAAAAAAATAAAATTAGAAACAGGAATAATTGAAAAATCAGGATGTATGGGGCAACTAGGTGGTTCAGTGGATAGAGCACCAGCTCTGGAGTCAGGAGGACTCAGTTCAAATCTGCCTTCAGATACTTACTAGCTGTGTGACCCTAGGTAAGTCACTTAACCACAATTGCCTCCCCTACCCCCCAAAAATCAGGATGTAAAACCTCACTGAGGGATCAAGAATGCTTCCCCCAAAAATTGTGCATTAAAAATTTTAAGGAATTTTTAAAATGAACGAAATGATTGAACTAATTAGGGTACATGTATGTAATGGAATCGTGCCATAAGAAATAAAAAGATGATTTCATTTTAATCTGGGAAGATTTGTATAGACTGATGCAGAGTGAAACTCAAGTGTGCAGAACCAGAGGAACAATTTATACTATACCATGAACTTGAAAAACACTTTTGGTGGCCGGGCATGCGCGGCTCCGCTGCCCCTCGGCCTCTATGGCTGTTTGCCCGGCTGCATTGTGGGAGTTTGACCCGGAGCCGCCGGACGCGGGTGACGAGCCGCCGCCGTGGGCGCCGTGGGGGCGGTGACGGAAGATGAAACTATGAGAAAGCGTTTTTAATTGATGGCCATGGTGCTAGTGATGATCGGAGAATCAACCTGTTAGTGAAGAATTTCAGTAAATGGTGCAATGCCGGATCTCAGGAAGAAGGCTACAGGCCAGTACCAACGCATGCTGAGTACATTGTCTCAATGTGAATTTTTAATGGGAAAAACCCTGCTTTTATATATGAATCTCAGAGAAATGGAAAACTATGAAAAAATGTACAAAGACATAGAAAATAGCACAGCTGGAGCACATGAAAAAATTGCTGAGTGCGAAAAGCAGATCCTTCAAGCAAAACGAATACGGAAAAATTGCCAGGAATATGATGCTTTGGCAAAAGTCATACATTGTAGCACCATCCAGACAGGCATGAAACATTAAAGGAACTAGATGCTTTGGGGAAAGGATTACAACATCTGTATCGTATCAAAGAAAATGTTGAGGATAAGCTGGAACTAAGGTGAAAGCAGTTCCATGTTCTTCTAAATACTATCCACGAAAATGATGAAAAACTCTCAGAAGTGGAAGAGACTCGGGAAGCAGGCATGGAAACCGAGGTGAAATCGTGAGCAAACGCAAGTTTCACCAGCATGAAGAAAACTAAATATCTGTCTTCATTTCCTTTCACGGGTTAAATCTTTGTTACTTTGGTAAAACTAGGGGACTATGGATGATCCATTTTCAAGGTATTCCAATATACCTTGGAGGGCACTCTAGAGAAATGACATTTTTCTGTCTTGAAAATTAAACATTTTTGTTAATTAGGTAAGGCACGCCTACTACAACTTGTTGGTCTGAGAGTTATAATGGAAAATAAGGATATAGAATTTAGAAATACCAGTTTGATGGGTGTGGGTTTTATCAGGTTCTATCATACTAGACCTCATAAGCAGATGTCCAGAATGTGTAATTTTTTTGGCTGTATGGTATAAAGGAAGCAGTTGCCATAATACTCACCATAGGTCTAGGTATCAAAATGATATGATATATCAACATATTTGAAACATTAGATTTTGAGCTCATTGAGGGCAAGTACTGTCTTTTGGCCCTTTTTGTATCCCCAATGCTTAGCACAGTGCCTGGCACATAGTAGGCACTTAGTAAATGTTTATTAATCAATTGATTTAAATAACCATCACCTAGTTTGACCTAAACTAAAGACTTTTCTGCTTTTCTTGGCATAGTTTTTGTCTTTCTTTAATTTCTTGTCCCAAATTCAAGCTTTTTTTCCATAGAAATATAATTAGACATTAGTTCACTAATGTTGAAAGAAGCAACAAGGTTATTAATGTGAATATTAAAGTATAAATTATAATTCATTCTTCATACACTCAAATCTGTAGTTCCCACGGCATTAGAACAACTCACACTGTTCCTTGGAGCCAGGTTGCCACATCCGGCCTTAGGATCCTAGGATACTCTGAGAGATTGGGATGTCTTCTCTATTTTCATCGGCTTGAGCTCCAATCTACTACTTTCCCTCACTGTTACCTACCACTGACTGATAAGCTTTTACAAAGGCATATTTTCTTTAAGTATATGTTGATAAAAGTACTAATATTTTCCCTAAACACCTAGGAGGGTCACATTCTCTCTTATCCCACATCAATCTCCAGGGAGACTAGGTGTCTAGACACATCATGCCATAGATTTCCTCTCCCTAGAATAGAACTTCAGTTTGTCAACAAGCAGTTAATTAAGTGCTTACTAGTGCCAGGCTCTGTGGAGAGCTGAAAATACAAAGAAAGGCAAAAATTACAGTCCCTGTCCTCAGGGAACCTATATTCTAATAGGAAAGCCAATATGCACAGAACTTTGTATATACAAGTTATATAATGAGTCAATTAGAGTTTGGTGGGAAGGAATTGGGAAAGACCTCTTGCAGAATGTCAGATTAGAGCTGAATCTTTAAGGAAGCCTGGGGATCCAGTAGGCAGAGGTGATGAAACAGAGCATTCCAGGCATGAGGATCAACCATTGAAAAGGCATGGATTTGGGAGATGGAATTGCCTATTGTGAGGCCATTACGACTGCATTATAGAGCATATGGAGGGAAGCAAAACCAAAGTAAAACTGTGCTCAAACTTAGCATAAGTTTTATGATTTTTAGTTCCTATGTAAAATTGGTCCCACCAAGTTCATATCCATACATGACTACCGGATGCATCCTTGTTTCAGACACCACTGGGATGGATCCCAAAGGAAGCTCTCCATAGTCACTCCTTGATTCTTGGGACATCAATGCTGTCTGTGCTGGCTACAAAACCTAGTTACTGAGATGTTGCACTCCTTTTACCTAAAACAAAAGAAAAAACGAGGCAGACACAAAACCTAGGTCTGAACACACAGGGTCACATAACCTTGGGATTGGGCAAGGAAGTGTGTGTGGAAGAACACTCAAGACACTCCTTCCTCTTCCAGGTCCCTCTTAGGGACACCATGAGTGAAGGAGTCAAACCAATAGATTAGCAGAAAAAACTAGGCCAAAACTGACTCAGGCTTTTTTGAATATGACTCTCATTCTGGCTATGCAGCCAATAGAAAAAGGCTTCTCCTAGTCACGTGTCTAGCAGACCAGAAACAATTAGAGGATATCTACATGTGCAGCATAGTCTCTCCAAGGCAAACCCATTCCATATCATCACCACTTTGCTTCTAGAAGCAAGTTCCTTAGGCTTTCCATGTGAGGAAACTCTGTCAAAGGTACCCTGTGCCTGTGCCATGCATTGTTACACTTTGCCATGAAGTTGCTCCTTACTCTTGCATCTCAGAATCCTAGTCTTCATTTAAACTTCATCTCAGCTGGCAGCTCCTCCTGAAGTCTTCCCTGGTTCCATCAGTTCCTAGTGTTCTCCACATCCTTAAATTACCTTGTTTGTATTTCGTGTGTATCATAAATCACTCCTTTACTCCTCTTCTGGCTCAGGTCCTGACTCTCCAGACTTTTCTACCAGATTCCAGCAACTTTCTTACCTCAGAAGATCCCTCTGTCCCTGTATCTCACTATCCCTAATTGGTGGATTCTTAGCAGAGCCTCCATTTTGAGAAAGTCCCAGGCCAGCTGTCCTTACTCCTTCACTCCTCTCTTGGCTCCATTCCTGACTCCCTTGACTGTTTCAACATGGTCCCTCAGGTACCTTTTCTCACCCTTTTCTTCTTCTCTCCACTTTTTAGCTCTCTTTTATGTACTGTCTATCCCCATTAGAATCTAAAGTCTTTGAAGGGAGGGATGATTATCTTCTTTTTTGTTTATACTTGTATTCCCAAAACTGAGCACAATACCTGGCACATAGTAAGGATTTAATAAAGGCCTGTTGACTTGACTTGTATGTGGTATAGCACTTGGAAGTTACTTCCCCCACCAAATTCACAGAATTTGTCCCCAAGGCAAGGCTTCCCAGTTTCAAGGTACTCTGTGGATTCCTATCTAGTCAAAATATTATCTTACAAGCTCTCACTAACACATTTATATTTACTAGTCAGCCATATGAAATAATTTTTTCTAAAACAAAGATGTTTTATGTAATAACCTAATAAGAAAAATAGGAATAAAGCATTTCTCCTATAAAACTAGTGAATATTCAACTAACAGTAACACATACACCACTGGGGAAAGAGTGGCTATCTGTTGGGCATGTGTGGAGGGATTCACTGATAAGGAACATTTGGTCAGAGTGTACATCTGGAAGGACGCTTACATAGGAAGAACGTGTGACTAAGGCACACATGGGGACCAGCTATGTCCAGGACAGGCTCATGGAGGGACAACTCGTACATCTGAGGCTGTAGGGCTACTGAGTGCCCCATTGCTCATTTTGTACTTGTGCTCTTGCTTTTGTCTGGTCACACAATGTCTGCTGGTTACATAGGATCTACAGGCCATGCAGCTTCTACCAGACTCTGATCTGCTGGTCCCATGGTCACTCTTGGTTGCTGTCAGGAAGAACTCCACTGTTCATGTGCTCATGAAGCTTCTCTCTGTTTCCAATTTCTGGCTTCAGCTATGGTCCTTTGCTAGAATGTTATCTTTTCGTTGTGAGAAGAGTGTGCTCTGTCATGCTCTGAGATTAAAGCCCCAAGGCTTTCATATAGCTCTTTTAGAAAGGGGAAGCTCTTAACACACTGAGTCATGGTCCTAAGAAAAATTTTTACTAAGGAAAAAAAAAACCTTCCCAGTCTTTATCTTTGAGGAGTAGTCCAACTATTCCTTGGCTAAAACAGACTTTTTCTTCTCCAAAAAGAGATTCTTTGCCTCAGGAACTAAGCTCCATAGAACATAAAGCAATAACAGTCTCGGCTAGCAAGTGATCCCAGGCTTAATCTGTTTTCTGAAATGTTTCCTGCCCACTCATATTTGGGCCTCCAATAGGGAATGCTGTCTCATTTTGGGTAGAAATTGCTTGTGGCTTCCTATTTAATTCCAACTGGTATTCTGTACCCCACAATTACACCAGCCTTCTCCTGATATAGGCATTCATATCTTTATGAGGGTCACAGGAGAAATCTTTGGCAATAGTGTCAGCACTTTTAAAAGGACTTTAATTAACACCCATTATTTCATTTAATCTTTACTCTGTGTCTGCCTCTTATTATCTATGTAACCTTGGGCAAGGCACTTAACCTGTTTGCTCTGCTCTTCAATTTCTTTACCTGTAAAACATGGGTTTGAACTAGAGGTAGAAAGGGCATTTCAGTGGGAGTCAGGACACCTAGATTCTAGCTCTGGTTCTGCCACTAACTGGGAGTACTGTTGTTGTTTGGTTGTTTCAGTTATGTCCAATTCTTTGTGACACCGCTTGGGGTATTCTTGGTAAAGTTACTGGAGTGTTTAGCCATTTCTTTCTCCTGCTCATTTTACGGATGAGGAAACTGAGGCAAACAGAGTTAAGTGACTTGCCAAGGGTCACACAGCTAGGAAGTATCTGAGGCTGGATTTGAACTCAGGTCTTCCTGATGCCAGGTCTGATGCTCCAACCAGCCAAATACTAGCAGTATGACCTTACAAGTAGTATGACCTTAACCAAATGACCTAATTGTACTGGGTCTCAGTTTTTTCGTTTAAAAAATGTGGAAGGTTGGACAAATTATGTCTAATGTTCTTTTCAAGCCTAATAATTCTATGATTCCAGCAAGTCTTAGGTATACTATACATCATACTTTAGACATTATATATCATACCTTGATATCTCTAATTACCATCCCCATGAAGAGATAAATATTATCAAAGATGTCCCTAGAAGCCAGATGCTGTTTCATGGATCCTATGGAGATTTTTGGTCAAGCAATAATTCAGATTTTATATTTTTTGCTGACTGTTTTCTATAACTTTGTAGTCAAATTCTCAAATAAGTAGAAGAATATTTCAGCACATGATTGTGAAGAAGTAGGGCATCTTTTTGAACATTGGGGGATATTTTTGATGCTGGGCATAAAATTTTAAAACCTGCATTATAGTTACTTGGTTAGACAATGTCCTTTTGGTAGAGGTTTGAGATGGTGATGGTTACTGAGGGCTTGATCATCTGATTAAATGTGAGGTTTTGAGGTATTTGGGAGGACTTACATTTGGTGGAGAGTATGATATAGAATTTCTCTTTTTTTTTTTTTTGCTTTTTTTGGCAGGGCAATCGGGGTTAAGTGACTTGCCCAAGGTCACACAGCTAGTACATGTGTCAAGTGTCTGAGGCCGAATTTGAACTCAGGTCCTCCTGACTTCAGGGCCGGTGCTCTACTCACTGCGCCACCTAGCTGCCCTCATTTTTTTAAAAAAAATTAATTTTTTATTTTCAGTTCTACATTCTCTCCCTCTCTCCAACCCTTCCACTACTTACTGAAAAGGCAAGAAATATGATACATTTTATACATCTACAATCATGCAAAACACATTTCCTCATTAGCCATATTTTAAAAAAAAATATGCCTCGATCTGTACCCTGAGTCCATCAGTTCTCTATCTGAAGATAGATAGTGTTTTATATCATGAGTCCTTTGGGGTTGGGAGAGATTGGTGTATTGATCAGTTACTAAGTCTTTCACAGTTGATTTCTTTTAAAAAATCAAATTAAAAAAATTTTTAATTGGGCTAAATGAGGAACAAGGAGAAAGATTTAGTAAGGTTTCCTGGTAAGTTATAACTAAGGACCTTAGTCAGCCCCTACACCTTTATTGTGTGAGTTACTTTTGGATGTTATTAAATGGGTAAAGGATATCCAAGGAAAAAAGTTCATAACAATGAAGTCTCCTCTTATGAATGGTCAGAAAAAAGAAATGGATAATATAGAAGGGTCACTTATGGAAAAAAAATGTAAAATAGCAAGCAAAAGGGAGTCCATGGCACTAGGCAAGCACAATGAGTGGAACAATAAGTTAGAACGTAGTGGTGATAGGTCCAAAGGGGCCGATCAGAAAACAGTCAGAAGTTAGAGTTTGAAAAAACTGGATCTCCAAACTGATTTGAACTTGAACAGAATTCCTATGTGATTTCTCTTAAGTAAAGAAGTACTAAGCTTATGTACCCACCTCCTACATGTTGGTCTATGATGCTGACACTTTTCTCCTTGTTTCATCAAATGAAATTCAATTATAATGGAATAATTAGTAACATTTTTTTCTTGGGACAATGATTTAGTATCATAAAAGTTTCTGTTTCCTCAAAGAGCTATTTTAGAAATAACAGACAGTTATTGGCCAGGTATAAGCATTTTCTGCAGGAGAAATAGCTGTGGCTGAGTAGAAGTGAACATCTGAGATGGTATAAGAGCTATAGAAATCACAGAGTCCAGAATCATGCCTTCACTATAATGCAGTACTTAATTTGCCCATAAAGACAGAAAGAGCTAAGCTTGATGACCAATTAGCTATCTATAACAAATCAACTTTTATGGTAAAATCCGGAAAATGCAGATTTTCTTGCACCTTTACAATGGCTCCAAAAAGAGTAACTGAATAGCTCGAGGGCACTATTTTCTTTGCAAGCTACCAAGGGATGCTCTAAGTCTAAAGCTACCAGCTTCAATAATAGAGCATGCTAGAGCTGGTACTAGCATTCTAAGCAACATGTTGACTATCATCTGAGCATGCTTCAGATCAAAGTATTCCTAAATTTTTTAAGCTGTTTTTCTTTACAATGTTGTTGTCCTTGTATGAATTATTTTCCTGCTTCTTATCACATTAAGTCTTTATCAATTCATATTATCCAAGTGCTTTATTTGCCATCATAATTCAGGTTAAAGCAAAGATCCAAGTTCAAAGATTTATAGAAATTTTGGAAGCTAGTACAAGCATGAGCTTTCTTACTATACGGAGCAGCAAGCAGGCAAAAACAAAAGCATGCACGCATACACACACACACACACACACATCATACAAACAGGGCCACAGTTAATCACGTGAGGTAGACTTGTATTGTGGCAAAGATCTCAGTGGAGTACCTGCTCGGATGGGAGTCGGAACAGGGAAGTTTTTATATCTTAAAAATAGGCTTGCTTGAAAATAGGTCGTCACTGCCAGCTATGAGAGGGAGAATTTCTAATCAGGCCCAGCTGGGTGGAGAAATTCTCCAGTTCATTCACAGATACTAGACTAAGGTAAGGGAGTTTACTAATTGGGAACAGAAATTGGTTGAGGGTCTGAATGTATATTCAGGGATCACAGAAATGGGTGTTGGTAGGCAGCTGTTGGACTCAGCCAGGAGCTTCATTTAATCAGGAGATACTATTGTTTGCGTGTTTGACAGACTGAGTCAGGACAACAGAAAAATATAGGTTGTCATCATTGCTTAAGTGTTTATGGTCATTAGGACCACTTAGCCTAAGAGATTTCACATTGGAGTCTTATCACTCATACTACATCAAATAATACATTTCGAAAATCACAATTATCCAAGGATCTAAGTCAACTCCAAAAGACTCATGATGGAAAATGCTATCCATATCCAGAAAAAGAACTAGGGAGCCTGAATGCAGATCAAAGCATACTATTTGCCCTCTCTTTTTTTGTTTTGTTTTGTTTCTTCTTTCTTGTGGTACCTCCCATTGGTTCTAATTCTTTACAATATGATTAAATAGGAATATATATGTAGAGCCTATATCAGATTGGATGCTGTCTTGGAGAGAGGGAGGGGAGAGAGGGAGAGAAAATTTAAAACTCAAAATCTTATGGAAGTGAATGTTGAAAACTAAAAATTAATTAATTTAATTTTTAAAATCACAATTATTCCAGAACTCTCTGAAATAGTCTCTTTTCTAATTTCTTATAGTATGATAATATTCCATTTTATCTACATAGAATTTTTTTTTTTGCTTTCCTTAATTGTCTGTGATGATCCCATTTAGATTGTAAATTCTTTGCTTTTTTCATCATTTTAATCTTCTTTTCAGGATTAGGAAGTTTGTTTTCCTTGCAACTGTTGCCTCCTTACTATTATCCTCTATCTTGATCTATCTTTATCCCCATATGTTTCCCTGTTGAACTTTATATTTCCACACCAAGCTATTTTTAATATGTATTCAACCCTTCCTTTGTTCATTTCAGTTAAGAGTGGTCATCTGATGCCCACTCCCCTTCCTCCTTCCTAAATATTTGTATGTTCTTCTTAACTACCTCAATTATGAGAAATAACAAATTCCATGTACTTTTTCCTCCTTTCTACAATAGTGTATTCCTTCTTTTTCCCTCCCTTCACTTTATGCTCTTTTAACCCTCAGAACAGAACCAATCCTCTAGGTCTTTTTGTTCTTATTCACCTCCCTCAACATCATCTGAAGACAGCAAGTGCTAGAGGGACACTTTTTCTTCTCCTCCTATTAGAATGTTAGCACTACATTATCATGTAACTCCAAATTGCTCAAATAAATTTACTTTTCTAGGTCTCTCTTGACTCTTAGGTTTGCATTTCAAAGTTCCTATTCACCTCTGGTCTTTCCTTCAGAAATGCCTGAATGTCTTCTACTTCCCTATTTTTTTTAAAATTTTTTTTATTTAATTTTTTTTATTTTTAGTTTACAACACTTGGTTCTACATAATTTTGAGTTCCAGATTTTCTTCCCTCCCTGAGACAGCATGGAATCCCATATAACTTCCACATATAACTTCGCATTGAATTAATTTACGCACTAGTCAAGTTATGGAGAAGAATTATGACCAATGAAATGAATCATGAGAAAGAAGAAACAGGACCAAAAAAAAAAAAAAAAAAACAAACCAGCCCAAAAACAGAAGCAAAAGAGAGAAAAAGAAAAAAAAGGGGGGGAGAAAAAGGCTAGCATGAAGTGTGCCTCAATCTGCATTTATACTTCATAGTTCTTTCTCTGCATGTAGATAGCATTCTCCATTGTGAGTCCTTTGGAGTTGTCTTTGTACCTTGTGTTGCTGAGACGAGCAAAGTCTGTCAGGGTTAGTTCTCACAAAATCCATGTATCTGTGGTTGTGTATAATGTTCTCCTGACTCTGCTCCGCTCATTCAGCATTATGTCGTGTAGGTTTTTCCAGGTTGTTATGAAGTCCGTATCATCCCCATTTCTTATAGAACAATAGTATTCCATTACCTTCATATACCACAGCTTGTTCAGCCATTCCCCAATTGATGGGCATCCCTTTGATTTCCAATTCTTAGCTACCACAAAAAGAGCTGCTATAAATATTTTTGTACATATGGGTCCTTTTCCCACTTGCATGATCTCTTTGGGATACAACCCTAGAAGTGGTATTGCTGGGTCAAAGGGTATGAACATTTTTATAGCCCTTTGGGCATAGTTCCAAATTGCTCTCCAAAATGGCTGGATCATCTCACAACTCCACCAGCAATGTAACAATGTTCCAATTTCCCACATCCTCTCCAGCATTTATCATTTTCCTGTTTTGTTATTTTAGCCAGTCTGACAGGAGAGAAGTGGTATCAAGGGTTGTTCTGATTTGTGTTTCTCTAATAAGTAGTGATTTAGAGCATTTTTTCATATGCCTATAGATATCTTTAATTTCTTCCTCTGAAAACTGCCTGTTCATATCCTTTCATCATTTCTCAATTGGGGAATGACTTGTATTCCCACATATTTGGCTCAGTTCCCTGTATATTTTAGAAATGAGGCCTTTATCAGCAACACTAGTTGTAAAGATTTTCTCCCAATTTTCTGCTTCCCTCCTAATTTTTGTTGCATTGGCTTTTTTTGTACGAAAACATTTCAATTTAACATAATCAAAATTATCCAATTATCCATTTTGCATTTTGTAATGCTCTGTATCTCTTGTTGGGTCATGAATTCTTTTCTTTTCCATAAATCTGATAGGTAAACTATTCCTTGCTCTCCCAAATTACTTATAGTATCAGCCTTTATTCCTAAATCATGAACCCATTTTGACTTTATTTTAGTATATGGTGTAAGATCTACTTCCCTATTTTTAAAAAAAATCCTCTATTTGCCCTTCAGGATTATATGCAGCATTTCAGAGGAAGTTATTCTTGGTTGCAAATCTGTCTTTTGCCTTTTAGAATTATATTTTGCAAGATATCGTCTTGTTTTTAGTATTAGCTGCTAGCTCTTGTGTAGATTTAACTGTAGTTCCTTATTATGTGAACTGCTCCTTCCTAGTTGCTTTAAGTATTTTTTTATTTGACATGGAAACACTGGATTTTGATTATGACATTACTGGAACTTTTCTTTTTAAGGTTCTTTTTAGAAATAATTGATGGATTCTATTTTACTTTCTCCTTTGGTTTTAATAGATCTGGGCAGTTTTTATTTCTCATTTCTTGAAATATAGAGTCCAGGGACCAGCAAAGATGATGGAGCACAAGGAAGCAGTACAGCTCAGCTGTCCCCCACAACTACTACAACAAAAATCTCTAAAGAACATCAGACTGTCTCACATAATCAGGGTGCACAGGTAGAAGACTATGAAAACAAAGAGGAAAAGGTAGGGGATTAGAGTATCATCTCAATGTCACTTTCATCTGAACCAGTCAAAGGAGGGTAGAATATGCAGTAGAAATACTAAATAGGGCCATAGAGTCGAATAAGAAGAGTGGATGTAAGAGGGAGGGCAAATTCAGGAAGGGATTAGTTATGAGCAAAACTAGCCTGAAAGGTTGGGTTGAATATTGGGGATTAAGAAAAATAAAAAGTAGGAACCTATGACTGGGGCCTAGGTAAAGGAAAGAGAAGAGAGGTGGGGAACAAAAGCAGATTGCATAAAGCATAGTGCCACAAGTGCTGAGCACACTCCTCTCACCACCCTCTTGTTCTTTGTAAATAGGGGTCTGGGAGCAAAGAGAGGAAAAAGTATACAATGTGACAGAGGGAAATACACATCTAACAATTATAATGGTGAATGTTAATAGTACAAAATCATCCATCAAATGGAAGTGGATAGAAGAATGGATTAGATAAAAAAATTGAACAAAATGCTATTTGCAAGAAACATACTTACAATAAAAAACAATGAACATGTATCAAGCACCTACTATGTGTTAGATATTGTGCTACGTACTGGGGAATATGAATAAGAAAAAGAAATGAAGTCCCTGCCCTCAAGGAGCTTCCAGTCTAACGGGGGAAGAAAACGTACAAAAGGAAGCTGAAGTGCAGGGGAAAGGGTAGAGAGTACCCAGGGGGCATAATGATGGTGGAGTCAAACCAAACAGTATAGCTAGTGAGAAATGAAGAGTTGGCTGAGCTTCTGGGCTCTCTTTAAAGGGAGACTTTGGGAGGAATTTTAAGTTTCCCCCTCTAGCTTAGAGAACTGGACAGAAGGGAAAGAAGCAACTCAAAGTACTGATAAAGTGTGAGTACCAAAGCTGAAGCTATCTCTGTAATATTTTCTGGTGACACTGAGCTTATCCTGGGGGGTGGGGCAAGGGGATGATGACTGCGAAGTAGAAATCAGTGCCACCTGTTTAAAATGAAACAAAAATTAACACAGAGTTAAAATAAAGATCTGGAGAAAAATCAGTTAACCTTTAGCTAAATTCAGAAAGGCAGGGGTAGCAATTATGATCTTATATAAGGCAACAGCAAAAATAAATTTGATTAAAAGAATAAACAAGGAAACTACATTTTGCTGAAAGGTGCCACAGACAGTGAACTAATATAAATACTTAACACAAGTACGAACCATATGAATACAACTACAAAACAGTATTTGTAGAAATAAAGACAGACTTAAATAATTAAAGAAGTATTCATTGCTCATGGATAGATTGAGCCAATATGACCAAAAAATGGTAATCTACCAAAATTAAATTACGTATTCAGTGCTATTTCAGTAATACTAGCAAAGAATTACTTGGTCAAGCTAGAAAAAAATATAATGAAATTTATCTGTAAGAACAAAGTTGTAGATTTTCAAAGGAAACAGTAAAAAAAAAAAAGTAGGAAGGAAGGGGCCCAGCTAAACATAAAGCAGTAATCATCAAAATAATTCAATACTGGCTAAGAAACAGGGGGGTCAATTAGTAGAACAGATTAGGTATACAATATATAGGAGCAAATGAACATATTAGGTTAGCGTTCTATAAATTCAAAGACTAGCTATTAGAGTAAGGTCTCATTTTTCTATAAAAACTGCTGAAAAAACAATCTGGTAGAAACTAGGCATAAACTAACATCACATACTGTATGTGAAGATATGCTCTAAATGGATATGTGATATATAAACGATGACATTATAGACAAATCAGATTCATTGATGGGGAAGAGTTTGGTTGGGCAGCACGAAAACAGGAGTATTAGTTTGCTGTTGGTGGAGCTGTGGATTGGTCCAGACATTCTGGATATTAATTGCAACTAATTCCTAAAGCTACTAAACCATACATGCTCTTTTACCTAATGATACTACTACTAGTATTCACCTCAAAGAGATCAAAGAAAGGGAAAGAACTCGTGTAAAAAGAGAATTTATGGTAGCTCTTTTTGTATTAACGAAGAAATTATGGTATTTAAATGTAACGAAAAATTATTATGGTTTTTTTGGAGGGGGGAGGGCAGGGCAATTGGGGTTGCTTTGCCCTGTGTGTCACACAGCCAGTAAGTGTGTCAAGTGTCTGAGGCCAAATTTGAACTCAGGTCCTCCTGACTCCAGGGTCGGCGCTCTGCTCACTGCACCACCTAGCTGCCCCAATTATTATGTTTTAAGAAATAATAAAAGGGACAACTTCAGCAAAATCTGGAAAGACTTGTATAAACTGATGCAGAATGAATTGATCAGAACTGGGAGAAATGTATACATTATCAGCCTTGTAAAAACAAACTTTGAAAGACTTAAGAACTATAATCTTTGTAAATAGGGGTTAGGAAGCAAAGAGAGGAAAAATGACCAACCACAATCTAGGGGACCAAAACTATAGCCTACTACCCACCTCCTTATGTAAAAGTGATGGATTCCAGATACAGATATATGGTTTTTAGATGTGGCCAATGTGAGAATTTATTTTGCTTAATTATGCATATCTATTTAAAAAGTTTTCTCTTTCTTTTTTTTTATCTTTTTAGTGGGGGAGTGGGAAGTGAGAGGAAGAGAGCAAATAGTCTTGTTAATTGAAAAAATGAAATGCATAAAGAATCATATGCTAGGAATAACCTAGGAACCTGTATTCCTGGACACACGTATAGAAGACAAATGTAAGTTGAGTCTTATTATTGAGTCTATATTATAAGAGGAACTCATGCTTCTGATGCTAGGAGGCTGCTAAAGTTCTCTCTTATTTTGCTATGTTTGGCCTCTCTACTCTTTACTGGGTACTCTTTACTGTCTCTTTTTTGTCACTTATTGGCATGAGGTTGATGTTTTCTCTATTCCTAATTTGGGGCTTTATCTTTTTAGGCACACATGGTGGAAAGAAATTGGTTCTGGAATCAGAGAACCTAGATTCAAATCTCAACACAGATGCTTACAACCTAAACAAATCATTTAAACTCCATGGGCCACGGTTTCCTCATTTGTGAAATGAAACAGGCAGCTTTGGAGGTGCCTTAGACTTGGAGGTCCCTTTCAATTTTAGAAACAATGCTGGCCATCTTGGTCCTTATCTTCAAGAGTGCAGTGACCAGAAAGCCTCTCTCTGATTAAGGCATGTTGACACAGTTCTTCAATTGTAGTGAGAAGCTATGGTTTACCACATCCCGTCAAGAGCTACTGAACAAAAGTTAATTATAACGTCTCTAGACAAAAATTGGCTTTTCTTTTAACTCATTGTGTCAAGCATTGAGTCATTGTCTGTTGTCTATGACTACTAGATTAGGGTTAGGGGAATGCAGAATGTCTTCTACCAGAAGCAGAGTGCTTTCATGTTAGGTGATCTGTGCATGCTCCAAAGCCCAGATTAAATCAATAAATTCAAGATTTTTCAAGTTTTTCCTGAAAATCTCTCTTTCTGAAGCTATTTTTCAGTGATATGAAGTGAAGTTGCTTTCTAACCACAGGAATGAAAGGATGAGAAAATTCATATCAGAGCTCTCCAACTATATTATTCTCCTGTTAGGATCATGGATCACAAGATCATAGACTCTGAGCTAGACAAGGCCTTAGAGGTCATCTAGTCAAACTCCTCTTTTTAAAGCTGGAAAATCAAGTTAAGAGAGTTTAAGTGATTTACCCAAGGTCCCACAGATGATTCCTGGAAAGTACAGGTATACATAAATATGGCAGACTATTGTAAGATTAGTGTTTGGAGTCCTAAATCTTATAATTGTCTCAGACTGTTAAGAAAAGGTGATTCTATGGTCTCTTGACTGGTCTCCCTGTTTTAAGTAATGTAGTCTAACTCATCCTTCTCATAACTGCCAAAGTGATTTCCCTTATGCATCATTCTAGCAATTTGACTAAGTATCCCCTACTTATTAAAACTTCAATGGATCCCTATTGACTCTAGGATAAAGTATAAACTCTTGTTTTTAACTTTTAAAATCCCAAACTACCTTTATACTCTATAGTCTATATATGTAATCTATAGTTTGCACTTTATAGTCTAGCCAAGCTGGTGTTCCTTACATGTTATACTCCATCTCCTATCTCCTTGTCTTTGCACTTACTATCCCCCATGCCTAGCATACTATTCTTCCAAACTCCACCACAAAGAATCTCTCATTTCCTTCAAGACTTAATTAAAAGCACTACCTCCTACTCAGTCTTTCCTGAGCTCCATAACTACTAGTGCTCTTTGTCCCAAAATTACCTCAAATTTATTTTATATCTATTTTGTGTATACTTATTTATGCACATGTTGTCTCCCTGAGAGAATATAAAATCCTTGAATGCGAGGACTATACCACTTTTGCCTTTGTATCTCCATTGTCTGTTTGTTTGGTTTTTTTTTTTTGGAGAGGGGAAGGCAGGGCAATTGGGGTTAAGTGAATTGCCCAAGGTCACACAGTTAGTAACTGTGTCAAGTGTCTGAGGCCGCATTTGAACTCAGGTCCTCCTGACTCCAGGGCTGGTGCTCTACTCACTGCACCACCTAGCTGCCCTTGTATCTCCATTGTCTAACCCAGTGCCCGTCACATATTAGGTACTTGTTGTTATTGTCCTTCATTCTCAAAGAAGACCAAAATATCACATGTTAAAGCCAAGATACAATGACTGTGGCTGATCAGACTAATATGAGCTTGGAATGCTCTACCACACACAGGTTGGGCACAAACAGTCCATGTGAACATTTGAAGTGGTTTCTCTAAATTTTTCGCATCTTGCATTTCTTTTGAGTTACTTTAATTCTACTTTGCTCATAGAGCACAGCACTTTCTTTGATGAGGGCACGCCGTGCTAAGCAGTCTTGTGCCAGTGTCTCCCATGTCACAGATCAATTCTAAAGTTCTTAAGAGAAACCTTGAGAGTGTCTTTGTATCATTTCTTCTGCCTACCATGTGAGTGCTTACCCTGTGTGAGTTCTCTGTAAAATAGTCTTTTAGGCAAGCATACATTTGACATTTGAACAATGCGGCCAGCCCATTGTAGTTGTGCTCTCTGCATTAGAGTTTGAATGCTTGGCAGTTTAGCTTGAAAAAGAACCTTAGTGTTTGGTATTTTATCCTGCTATGTTATCTACAGAATCTTCCTAAGATGATTCAAATGGAAGCAGTTTAGTTTCTTGGCATGGCACTGGTATAATGACCAGGCTTCACAGGCATACAACAATGAGGTCTGTACACGTTCAGTTTGGTAGTCAGTCTAATACCTCTTCTCTTCCACAGTTTCCTCTGGGGCCTCTCAAACACTGAGCTAGCTCTGGCAATGTGTGTGTCAACCTCATTACCAATGCGTACATCCGTAGAAAGTATACTGCCAATGTGTGGCATATAGTATAGTGTATAGTGTTATTCACAACATTCAAAACTTCTCCATTTGCTGTAACCAGTGGTTCCACATATGGGTATTGTGGTGCTGGTACCTGTGTCTTCTTGGTGTTAATCGTTAGGCCGAAATTATCACAAGCAGCAGAGAAATGATCCATTATTTGTTGCATCTCAGCTTCAGAGGCTACATTGAGTGCACAATCATCTGTGAACAAAAAATCATAAGCCAACATTCCCTCCACCTTGGTTTTGGCTTGTAGCCTTTTCAAGTTGAAGAATATACCATCAAGGCAGTAGCTGACTTTGATGCCATGTTCATCTTCATTGAAGATATTTGACAACATGACTGAAAAAATCATGCTAAAAACCATGGGAGCAAGCAGACAGTCTTGTTTTCACTCCATTGGTGACTGGGAAAGTATGAGAGCATAATCCATTATCCAGAACCTAGGCAAGCATACCATCGTGAAATTGATACAAGACTGATGAACTTCTCTGGGAAACCAAATTTTGGCATAATTTTCCATAAGCCATCATGAAAAACAGACAAGGCCTGTATCAAAAGCCTTGGTCAGATCTACAGATGTTGTGTACAGACCTCTGTTCTGCTCTTGACATTTCTCCTGGAGTTGTCGGGCAGCAAACATCATTCCTTAGTCTTTTCTGAAGCCTCACTGGCTCTCAGGTAGATGACCATCTTCCAGGTGAAGGATCAGCCTATTAATTTTTTTTAATTTTTTTAATATTTTTTTTACATGCAAGGTATTTTATTAAGTACCATGGAGAATTCAAGGATATTTAAGACATAGTCCCTGACCCCAGGAAGCTTAGAGAAACTTAAAAGATAGTTGGGTGGAGAAAATATGCTCACAAAAAGTTAAATAATGGTATGGGAGATGCTATATATGTACACATATATGCATATATACACGCATACTATATGTATATAATACATATTCTTGTTCAGTTGTGTCCGACTCTTTGTTGACCCCATTTGGGGTTTTCTTGGCAAAGATACTGGAGTGATTTGTCATTTTCTTCTCCAGCTCATTTTTACAAATGAGGAAACTGAGGCAAACAGGATTAAATGACTTGCCCAGGGTCACAGAGACAGGGTCTGAGGCTGGATTTGAACTTAGGCAGAAGAGTCTTCCTGACTCCGGGCTCAGCATTCTATCCACTGTGCCACCTAACTGCCCGTATATTATATACACACATACTATATATGTATAAACACATGCAATATGTACCTATACTGTCAATGTATAAACATATATAACATGCATATTATATATACAATACTACATGTGGATAAACAGATATAATATATGTACAATATAGACACATATAATATATACATTATACATATAACATTACATATGTATAGCCTTATATAATATAAACCTATCTCTATATACTATACATATACAAACATACATAATGTGTACATCATATGCATATTTACTATACTGGTATAAACGTATCATATAGACACACAGAATGGCATATACAATACTATACATGTATAAACATATGTAATGTGTATATAGTGAAAATATACATGTATAAACACATATAACACATGATATGAAAACATTTACATATACTATATGCATATAAGCATGCATATGTATAAACATTATATATGTATGTGTATGTGTGTGTATATATGAATATGTATATATATGTGTGTATGTGTGTATGTCTATGTGTGTATTTTTTTTCTTATTTCTAGGTCCCTAGTTTTCCCGTCAACTGTTACTCTCTCTACCAGAGGTTCCCAAACTTATTTGGTCTACTGCCCCCTTTTCAAAAAAGGGAAATTACACAGCATCCCACTGAGCTTGTTAGATTAACTCATTTTTATTCAACACCCACTAATTGCACCCAAGGCTACTATTGCCCCCTCATAGTACCAGCGCCCCCCATGGAGAGGTATTAACCACTTTGGGAACCTATGTTAGACTTTCTTTGAGTCCAGGGCCAAGCTCCTTTGTTCAAAGAAATATTATTGGGCACTGAAGAAGTAGTCTCAAACTGAGGCTTTTTCTTATTATCATTAGGAAAATTAAAAGTGCACTGGAAAAGAGGGAGAAAATGGACAACTGTGGGAACCATTTTAATGTTAGAGACAAGCACTTAAGGATTTCTCTATTCAACAATTCAGTCCAATAAAACTGCATTAAGTGCCTACTGTATACATGACATTGTGCTAGGTATTGGGGAACGTAGACTTAATAAAGGGGTTGGGGTAATATGAAGGAAGTCATGAAAAGTAGGTGGGAGCCAAATTAGTGCAGGCTGACACCAGCATGAGGACTTTGTTTGCATGCAGAAAAATGGGCTCAGATGCCAGAAAGGCCTAGGTTTCAATCAGATGCTTACTAATTGTATAACCTTGGGCAAGTAATTTAACTTCTCTGTGCCTCAGCTTCTTCATTATACATGAGATCTTTATACATTATACATGAGAAAGTTGGATTTGATGGCCTCTAGGATCCCTTCCAATTTAAAATCTATCATCCTCTGTGTGTGTGTATGTGTGGGTGCGCATGTGTGTGTGTGTGTATGTGTGTGTGTATGATAAAATGAGATAATATTTATAAGGCACTTACCATAGTAGATGCTATATAAGTGTTAGCTATTATTTTTAAAAATTTTCTCCCCATTTCTACCCTCCCCCCACTCCAAGATAGCGTATATTCTGGTTGCCCTGTTCCCCAGTCAGCCCTCCCTTCTGTCACCTGACTCCCCTCCCATCCCCCTTTCCCTTCTTTTCTTGTAGGGCAAGATAAATTTCTACACCCCATTGCCTATGTATCTTATTTTCTAGTTGCATGCAAAAACTTTTTTTTTGCTTTTGAACATCTGTTTTTAAAACTTTGAGTTCCAAATTCTCTCCCTTCTTCCCTTCCCACCCACCCTCCCTAAGAAGTCAAGCAATTCAACATGGGCCACATGCGTATCATGTATAACCCTTCCACAATACTCATGTTGTAAAAGACTAACTATATTTTTCTTCTTCCTAACCTATCCCCCTTTACTGAATTTTCTCCCTTGACCCTGTCCCTTTTCGAAAGTGTTTGTTTTTGATTACCTCCACCCCCATCTGCCCTCCCTTCTATCATCCCCCCTTTTCTTATCTTCTTCCTCCTTCTTTCCTGTGGGGTAAGATACCCAGTTAAGTATGTATGGTATTCCCTCCCCAGGTCAAATCTGATGAGAGCAAGATTCACTCATTCCCCCTCACCTGCATTCTCTTCTCTTCCTACAGAACTACTTTTTCTTGCCACTTTTATGCGAGATAATTTACCCCATTCTATCTCTCCTTATCTCCCTCTTTCAATATATTCCTCTCTCATCCCTTAATTTGATTTTATTTCTTTTAGATATCTTCCCTTCATCTTCAACTCACCCTGTGCCCGCTCTCTCTCTTTTTCTATATATATGTATACACATACATATATACATACATACACACTTACATATACACATATATACATAAACACACACACACACACACACACATATATATATATATACATATGTATATATATGTATATATATATGCATATTCTCTTCAGCTGCCCTAATACTGAGGTCTCATGAATCATGCACATCATCTTTCCATGTAGGAATGTAAACAAAACAGTTCATCTTTAGTAAGTCCCTTGCAATTTCTTTTTCTTGTCCTTTTTCTTGATTACCTTTTCATGCTTCTCTTGATTCTTGTGTTTGAAAGTCAAATTTTCTATTCAGCTCTGGTCTTTTCGCTGAGAAAGCTTGAAAGTCCTCTATTTTATTGAAAATCCATATTTTGCCTTGGAGCATGATACTCAGTTTTGCTGGGTAGGTGATTTTTGGTTTTAATCCTAGCTCCATTGATCTCCAGGATATCGTATTCCAAGCCCTTCAATCTCTTAATGTAGAAGCTGCTAGATCTTGGATTATTCTGATTGTGTTTCCACAATACTCAAATTGTTTCTTTCTGGCTGCTTGTAGTATTTTCTCCTTGACCTGGGAGCTCTGGAATTTGGTGACAATATTCCTAGGAGATTTCTTTTGGGGATCTATTTGAGGAGGCAATCAGTGGATTCTTTCAGTTTCTATTTTGCCCTGTGGCTCTAGAATATCAGGACAGGTCTCCTTGATAATTTCTTGAAAGATGATATCTAGGCTCTTTTTTTGATCATGGCTTTCAGGTAGTCCAATAATTTTTAAAATCTCTCTCCTGGATCTATTTTCCAGGTCAGTGATTTTTCCAGTGAGATATTTCACATTGTCTTCCATTTTTTCATTCCTTTGGTTCTGTTTTATAATATCTTGATTTCTCATCAAGTCACTAGCTTCCACTTGCTCCAATCTAATTTTTAAAGTAGTATTTTCTTCAGTGGTCTTTTGGACCTCCTTTTCCATTTGGCTGATTCTGCCTTTCAAGGCATTCTTCTCCTCATTGGCTTTTTGGAGCTCTTTTGCCATTTGAGTTAGTCTATTTTTTAAGGTGTTGTTTTCTTCAGTATATTTTTCAGTATTTTTTGGGGGTCTCCTTTAGCAAGTCATTGACTTGTTTTTCTTGGTTTTCTCACATCCTTCTCATTTCTCTTCCCAATTTTTCCTCTACTTCTCTAACTTGCTTTTCCAACTCCTTTTTGAGCTCTTCCATGGCCTGAGACCAGTTCATGTTTTTCTTGGAGGCTTTTGTTGTAGGCTCTTTGACTTTGTTGACTTCTTCTGGCTGTATATTTTGGTCTTCTTTGTCACTAAAGAAAGATTCCAGAGTCTGAGACTGAATCTGGGTGCGTTTTCTCTGCCTGGCCATGTTCCCAGTCAACTTACTCGACCCTTGAGTTTTTCAGTGGGGTATGACTACTTGTAGAGGGAAGAGTTCTATGTTCCAAGCTTGGGGGGTTGCTCCAGCTCTGCCACACCAGCACTCCTCCTTCCCCAAGAACCCCCAACCCGGACTAGACTTAGATCTTCAGCAGGCTGTGCACTCCTGCTCTGATCCGCCACTTAATTCCTCCCACAAGGTGGGCCTGGGGCCCCAAGCAACTGCAGCTGTACTTCTGTAGCTGCCCCACCTCCGCTGCCCCTGGGGCGGTGACCAAACCTTGGACTCCTTCTTTTACTCTGTCCCCAGCAGCTTTTCCCACTAACCTTCTCTGTTGTCTTTGGTGTTTGTGGGTTGAAAAGTCTGGTAACTGCTGCAGCTCACTGATTCAGGGTGCTAGGGCACGCTCTGCCCGGCTCCTGGTCTGGTTGGTCCGCGCCACCCAGGCTGGGCTGTGCTCCGCTCTGCTCCCAGCTCCGTGCGGGATAGACCTTACCCAGAGACCATCCAAGCTGTCCTGGGCTAGAGCCCTGCTTCCCTCTGCTATTTTGTGGGTTCTGCAGTTCTTCTCTGTTGTCTTTGGTGTTTGTGGGTTGAGAAGTCTGGGAACTGCCACAGCTCACTGATTCAGGGTACTAGGGCACGCTCCACCCAGCTCCTGGTCTGGTTGGTCTGCGCTGCCCATGCTGGGTTCTGCTTCACAGTTCCATACACCCAGCAATCATCCAGGCTGTCCTGGGCTGGAGCCCTGCTTCCCTCTGCTATTTTGTGGGTTCTGCTGTTCTCAAATTGGTTCAGAGCCATTTTTTTATAGGTTTTTGAAGGGACTTGGCAGGGAGCTCATGCTAGTCCCTGCTTTCCAGCTGCCATCTTGGCTCCACTCCCCTGGATCAGCCTATTAAGGCAAGAATCTTGCCAGCAATGACTAAGAAGGAGACTCCCCCACCCCAATCGTCACAGGACAATCTATTTCCTTTACCTTTATAGAGACGGACAATGGAGGTATCCTTGAACTCCTGGGAGATAACCTCCTCTTGCCTTATAAACCGGAAAAATTCAGTCAACTTTTGTATAAGCAATGGACCCCCCCCCCCCACCTTTTAAATCTCAGCTTGAACAGAATCAATGCCAGGTGCTTTGCCACATGAAAGGAGCCTAATGGTATTCAAAACCTCTTCTTCAGTTGAAACTTCATCTGGGGAGGGACTGACTTAAATCTGAGGTAAACAGTCAATGGCTTTGGCATTGATTGATGATGGTCTTTTGAGAACACTATGGAAATGTTCAGCCCATCTCTCTAGGTTTATATCTATCACTAATAATATTATATTTCCACTCATCAATGTGGCTCCATCAGCAATGAGTAACTGAGATACACCATAGGTCTTCGGCCCATAAATAGCCTTTGGGGCATCATAAAAGTGCTTTGGATTGTTACTCTCAGCATAAAACTGAACTTCATCTGCCTTCTTACTGAGCCAAGAATACTGCATCTCTCTAAGCTTTGCTTCTACTTCACTTTTGATGGAATTAAATGCTGCCTTCTTAGAGATGGATGAACTATCCTGCTGGTGAACCCTGTGTAGTTCTTGTTTTTCATTTAGCAGCATCTGAATTTTCCAGTCATTTTCATCAAACCAGTCTTGATGTTTGTGAGTGTTCTGACTTAGATAAGCAAACGCAGTGCTATGCACCAAATCTCTAAATGTTGCCCACTCCTTTTCTGCTCCACTGTTGCCAACTGTGTGTTGGCTCAACTTTCTCTCCAAGTTAACAACAAACTATTGCTGGTCAGAGAAGTGTTCTAATCTGTTGACATTAATTGTTCTGGTAGTCGTTTTGCCTTGGGTCTGCCACTTTTGTTGAATGTGAACATTTAGTTTGGAGAAGATAAGTCTGTGATGAGTCCAGCATTCTGTGCTGCCGAATCCCACTGCTGCTTCCAGTGAGAAGATGACCCTATGGCCTGGGTTGCCTGTGTGTGGGGTTGTGACTACAGCTCCCACTATATCTGCACCTGCTGCTTCATCATTTGCCTGTTGCCACAGGAATTTGAGGGAGGTAAAATGGTAAAATGGTATGGATGATGTTTTTTGATTCATGTGTAAATTGGATTTAAGTGAGGTAAAGTTGCACGAATTTGTCAGCCTCATTCTCTCTTCCAGAGTCATCACAGTCCAGTGGCAGGACAAAATCAAGATGAATGGTGATGGCTCAAGATACAGCAGATGACCTATATCAGTGAGGCAGAATTCATGACTTCAAAGATAACCATGAATATTCCTGAATGGTCCAGAATCACAGGATATAAGGAATTCTCTAAGTAGAAGGCATAGGAGTTAAAGCATTTATCAAAACTCAAAAGTAGCAGACCCACGGACCAGTGTCCCCAATTTGACATCCTGGCAAGAATCTTCAAAAACCAGTATGCCCATCTCACAATAGTGACCAGGAGGCCACAGAAAAACATTATGGCAGCAAGCCAAGCCATACTGGTGCTTCCCCTGCCAATGCCGGGTCCCTCCAGCAAGAAGACCACTCACTGGCCTCAAGCCCCTGCTCAGCACTCTCTGGTCTCCACGAGGGTCAGTCCTACCTTTTCGTAGCGCCTGCCGCCGTCCCTGCTGCTTCCGCCGCAGTCTCCAAGCTGCATTCCAACTAGCTGACCGCTTCTTCTCTCCTTCAGCTCTTAACTCTCCAGCTGCCTCTTAGCTCTGCTCCAATGGTTCAGCAAGCTCCTCCTATCACAGGTTTCCATTGGCTCCAGTCCTAGCCACTCCCCCCAGGACCCTGAGAGCCCCACCCCCGAAGCCCACTCAAATGGGCCGGGAATTTCTTCCCATTCACTGATTGCCTTTACTTGACCTTGGCATCTTCGATGTCTAACCAAGCTCTAAGAACTCCACGGTACCTGCTTCAGCTATCTTCACGGCCATTGGAACAAATTGTTCTCATCCACCTATTCCACCAGAACTCTTCATATGCTTGGGGTAGACACCTCCCTAACTCACCAGTGGGTTTGAGACCCCTCTACCCTCAACCTGGTTTAGCCAAAGTGGTTTACTGAGATGTGGCAGCTGTGAATGCTACAGCTTGTTGGAGCCACAGGTGAGAGTTAGATGGATCAGGTAGACACCAAAGGTGGAAAGCAGCCCTGAAAAAAGCTTGGCAGCCCTCACACTAGAGATACTAGTCTTCTCTAAACACACCCCAAGTAAGTGCCAAGTAGGCACTTACATGTTTGTTGATTGATATAAATGACATGAGGACTCTCTCCCACATGGAGGTGTTACTATATGTCTTGAAGACAGGCAGAATAGACATCTCTAGCCTCCACCCTTCTCCAAGGGAGACTTTACATCCTTCCAGAAAAGGAAGCAGGAGGTTGGAGCCAGAAGCTTGCCAATTCTACTCTCTTCAGACAGAGGGTATACTAGATTAGAATTATATCTGATCCATTAAATATTGTTAATCTAGGGGATGTGATTTTCAGGTTCAAGCTAACTTCTAATCAGAATTTTATTAATTGGGGATGCAGATGAAGCAGGACCCAAGCTTTATATCCAAGACTTGACTCCCTTCCCACCGAATACTAGTTCTACAATGGACATACATACCAGGTTGCCAAGAAATCCATTTATACAAGTCTGACAAAAACAGAAATCTGAGAAAGTACACATAGGAGAATATATACTAGAGTATAATAGAACAAAGGAACTTTTGCATTGGCAGTGAAGTAACTCAGCTTGACTGAGAGAGTCCCAGGTCTTACCCAAGGAGAAGTTCCTTACAGCCTCTAGTGTAGCAAGCTGGGGATGGGGTCATAATGGAGACTGCCAGCTCTTTTCATATCATCTTCCCAGAGTCTTTTTCTTCAACAACCTAAAGCAGGTTTGGCATCTTCCATCATCTCTCAAAATTGGAAGCTAGAAGTACCTGAAGTCCAAAAACCTGAAGAGACTCTAGATTGAAGGTCTCCTCTCTGCCACTTTAGTCCAGGCTTTCTTAAACCTTTTCCACTTGCAACCCCTTCAGCACCTCTTCAACTGTGGGTCAATTCCACCCCATCCCATGGCAACCCAGGGCATTGATCTCTATCACTGTGGAGGGAGTCCCATACTGATGGGCTTTGGGAGTCAGGTGACATAAGGAAAAACTTCCTAATGCTTAGGTCAAAAGTAGAATAAATTTGTCCAGATAAAGGGCAATGGATGGGTGGGGGCATGGCTTCTTAGTTGGTTCCCCCTTACTGGAAGTCTTCAAGGAAAGGTTCTATTACTACTTGCTAGAGATGTCATAGAAAGGTTTCTTGCTTGAGTATAAATTGTTAGGGAAGACCTCCAAGGTCTCTTCATTCTATGAAGTTATGGAAGTGCTCTTTCCTTTAAATGATATTTCTTCTATGGGTACTTACCCTTTGTGGCATTAAACAAATCAACTTATTTTACTGAGATAACTACAAGAGTATCTGACTTTTCTTCCCTCTATCTTCTTCCCTGGCTTTTCTTTCCTACAATGTCCTGAATTATCTTTCCTATGTTGTTGTTATCACTGCACTTAAGTTCTTAAATGCCTATAACCCTCCCAACTACTTTGCAAATCAAGTTAATACTTAAAATTATAAGTCTTTAGACTCTTCCTCTCAACTTAATACTTTGAAAAAAGCACTTAAAGCAGGCTACATCATAGCCTGCTTTCCTATCCCACTGATTTTTTATGTTCCCTACTAAGTTGTAAGCTCCTTGAGGACGTTGACTATATACTATCTAAATTTTGCATCTCTCCCTAGTGTCATTTGCAGGCACTACAATTTTTTTTTCTTGGGAGATTGCATCAAACAGGTTAACTTAACTTGTGTTTCCACCCTTCTTTTCTGTGCATGTAGCAGGGGAAGGAGTACTGATTATGATCTCAAGGTAGGACAGAACATTCTCCATGGAATTCTGGTTCTCAAAGACAAGTGTGACTTAAGTTCTCAGTATTCCAATTTCCACAAGATTGTGTGTATAGATAATTGTGTGAAAAGGTACAGACTCTGGAAGTTCAAATAGATTCCTAAGAAGGTGGAAGTTTAAAAGTGAGATGCATGGGACATCTGGAAATGCAATGATAGTGTCCAGGAAATATGGAATTCTTGCATATTCCCAAAATGCCACAGAGCATGGCAGGAAGATATTTAATCTCAGTAGAGTAGAAGAGGGCTTCTAGAACAGTATCCAAGCAATGAAACAGCAAATGTCTGCTTTAGAAGCTTTAGAATCTCCTCATTCCAACTGACTGTACTGAAATCTTAACTTCCCTATACTGTATCACAAATTTTGGAAACTATTTCTCAAATACTCTAGAGGGAGGGAAAGGAAGATTATCCTGCTTGCTCAGGAATGTCTGGCGAAATATGTTCCTATTTCTTTACTTTATAGTTTTGTCACAATTAAATATTTTACTATTTTGAAATATAGTTTTTGCCTTATCTGTTAGTCCTGTGGCCACTGGATATTTAGACTGAATCTGACACTAATAATTCAGATTTTTAAGTTGTGTGGGAACTTAAGCCAAAGTATCATAGACAGGATCATAGGAATATAGATTTAGAGCTAGAAGGAATCTGAGGCCATTTAATGCAATTCCCTCATTTTACTGATGAAGGAGTTACAGAAAGGGTACGTTACTTGCCCTGGCTGGCATAGATAGTAAGTATCTGAGGCAGGATTTGAACCATAATCTTCCTGATTCCAAGTCTACTGCCCTATCCACCATGTAGCATATACTTTCCAAGATACTTAAACTTGTCTGAAATACCTCCACACTGAACTTAAGTCTACGTGAATCCAGGGTTGAGTAGCATATGGGTGAGAATTGGGTTATGTCCTTCATAATTTTTGTTCTTCACACTTCAGTGCTTTCATATGATTTCTCATTCCTATACTATCTTTCCTTCTGGCTATAATACCTTTCCCTCTCTCCTCCTAGTCATGTTCCAGCCCTTTCCCCTTAAGCTCACTTCCTCTTACCAGTCTTGCCAGCTCTTGAAGGTTGTAGAACAGATACAGTGAAAGAAGTATTGGATTTGGAATGAGAGAATCTAGATTTAAACCCTAGTGTTGCTATTTACCACCTTGGGCAAGTCATTCAATTTTTCTCATCCTCAGTTTCCTAATTTTGAAAATAATTTCTAAATTCCTTTTTAACTCCAAATCCATGACTTTCTTAGTGTTAACATTTGGAATATATTGCGTTTTGGTCATAGTCATACATTCTTGTATGTAATATTATCTCATCTATTAATCAAGAAATACTTTTATGTGCCTGGCACGGTGCTAAACAGTATGAGGTACAAAGAAAATATAGGATTAGAGAATTTAGAACTGGAAGAGGCTTTAGATATCATTTACAGATTGAGAAAACTGAGACTTAGGGAAGTTAAGTGACCTACATTGCATGCATGGGTACCAAGTAACAGAGTGTCCTTCAAACTCAGTTTCTCTGACTACAAATCTGGTTTTCTTCTCTTTCAGCACCCCACACTATTTCCACTGATAAGACCCAATCCACACACACAAAGAGTTTCTCACCTTATTGTGAAGATAGAACACATGAAACAATTAATGAACAAGACAGCATTATAAATAACTACATTGTATACTAAATTCTGATTACCTTGAAGTTCTGTGACCCATTCCTATATTCTGTGTACAATCACTCCAGATTCCATAGGCTCTTTCATAACATGGGTGACTCAAGGATGTGTCAGATTCCTTTACAGACAAATAGTAATTGATGCTATCCCTTACTCCTTTTCTGTGGTAGGGAAGATGTGTGGGAGAAGAAAAATAGGTGTAACTCCCACCTCTGAAGTAAAAGGTTGCACTTATGACTTAGGTCTTATATGTGACTGGGGCCTCCTAGTGGTCAAATCCAAATTTTTTTTTGGATGAGACTAAGTAAGATTGGGGTGGGGCAGGGAATTAGCTACAGGAAAAAAATGTCCTTCACTCTGGAATGCTAATAATTCTAATAGTTTCACACTTCATTAAAGACCTTGCTTCCGCAGTTCCTAAAATGAATGTTAGGACTCCATAATACAGGAATGAGAGCCAATTTTCTCTCGTGAGGGTTAGGTGTGCATTGGGGGCTCTCACTTTCTCTATAGAATCAAAGTGAATGTATGGAGCAGAATACCTTATCTGATACAAATAGGAAGCGTGTGACAGGGATTCTTTTGGGCTACTAGATCCCACTTGTTTAAACAATAAGCATGGTTGGTTGGTAGTTCCTTGTTTTGACCAAATAAACCTAAGAAACTATAGTATAACATGAGAATGTAACTGATACTTTTGTAGATAATTCATTTAATTAATACTAGGAAAGCAAAATTCATACAAAATAATAGATGTCACTGCACTAGAAATTTCTTTTAGTTACTTTTCTTTTCCTTAGCATTTGCCATTTAAAATGGAGTTACAGTACCCCTTGCCTCTTCATTTCACCATTATTAAATACATTTATGTAGTATATAAGTGCAGCATGGTGGTAAGTCCTTCATAAAGAAAACCAAACACAATTTCCATCCTATAGTCACTTTGAGTCTAAAGTACGTGTAGACATGAATAGAGGACATGACTTGGGGGAGCCCGGTCAGCCTAACGAGGCGAAAGCATAAAGAAACATACTACTTTGATTGTGCTTCCCTTGATGGGTGTGGACATCATCCATCAAAGACACACAATGCCCCAAATTTTGGTTTGTTATGGTTTTGAGAGTATGTTCACACTCATTGTACCTGCCGCAGAAGAAAAAAATATACAGCTGAGTAAACCTTTGAATACATGCAAAAGGTAAATATTGAAATGCAATCTTGATATTGTCAACTATGTCAAAGTGTTTTGCCAAATGACCTTTAGAAAAGCATCTCAAACAATCTATAAAGCAGTCAGTAAAAAAGTTACTAGACCCTGTTGTAAAAATTAGCTTTATGCCAAGTGACAAAAAAATCAGCTAATCATTCAATGAGTATTTATTAAGCATCTGTTATATATCAAGCACTGTCCTGGGTGCACACACACACACACACACACACACACAAATGAAAGCTCCTAACCTTAAGGAGCTTATATTCTTTAGGGGAGACAACATGTACACACGTAATTATACATCAAATTAATACAAGGTAAATTTTCTAGGGATGAATTTTTTAGGTAAATTTTGCTAGCACCTGGGAGTTTCAGGAGAGGCCTCACCTAAGAGATGGCATTTGAGCTGTATGTACTTTGAAGGAAACTAGAGACCAAGAAGTGCCGATAAGGAGTGAGTGCATTCCCAGAAAGGGGGTCAGACTGTAAAGGTTTGGATATGGAAGATAGAAGGTAGTGTGTAAGGAATCAAAAGAAAGATAGTTTAGCTTGATTCGAGGGCTAGGGGATTTCCACATACATACTTTTGCTCCCTTCCCAAGGATGCATCTCTTCCCACAGTATATTCTAGTTCTCCTTTCCACAATCTCAGTACATTTTAAAGTAACCAACAGTTGCTGCTGATATATCCCACATGTAACGATCCTCCCTAGAATATCCTCCCCTCTCTCTATCCATATCTCTGAATGTACAGCTCAGCTTCCATCTCTTCCATAAAACTTTCTCTGACTGCTCCAGAGCTTCATGCTCTTGAGTGTTCTGAATTTATCAGTTTCTTGTTGTTTGCTGTTGTTTTAACTTTAAAATCAGCCCAATTTGGCTGCCCCCAATTACTTTGTCTCTCTTTTAAAAAAATTATTTAAAAAAAAAATGAATATTACAGCCCCTACCCTTCATCAAATGTAAGCTCCTTGAGGTCATGGGTTGTTTGTGATTTGTCTTCACAGCCCTCCTGCCTAGGGCAGAGTGATACTTAATATAGGGCTATTGAAACTGCAGACTCTTGTGTAAAGAAATGCCTTAACCAAAGGGTCCTAGACCCTTTGAGGCGCCAGTGTTATGATTAAGTATTTAAGTGATGTGGGACATTCCTAATGTGTGGGAACCAGAGCCTTCCCCCAGGTCTACAGGGGGGATGTAAGTGGCCCGGTGTTCCCTCTTTTATTCAGGTCAGACAGCGCTGGTCTGCCCTTGGCCAGAGTGCCTGAGCTCCGTCTGGGGAAGCTGTTGAAGCGACATCTGTAAGAGGGACGACCCAGTCTCTAATTCTTCTTCCCAAGTTCTCGCCACTCAGGACTTACACTAGCCTATGCTTGGCGGGAGTTCGTGATGAGGCTGCGGGGGAGAAATAATGGGAGGTGAGATTCGTGGAGAGACTTTGGCTTTTTTCTCACCATCACAGGTCCTATCTCCCCTATCCCTGCCTTTCAGGGCTACTTGAGAGGCCTTAGGTTTTGCCCCGTGGGAAGGCTCAGAAGACCCTGCGTCTGGCGCCAGATGCAGGGTGGATTGTCCAGCCTTCCACGGGCGGTTCATGCGCATGCGTATGCCCATGTTTTCCTTCCCTCCCTTTCCCTTCGCTGTGCTCCCTCCTACTCCCTCCTCTTCCTTCTCCCCACGCTTGCCCTCTCTCTTTCTCCCGGGACTGAGCAGTGTAAGTAGTGCGTGGGAGGGGGGAGTGTCGCCCCCGGGTCACGTGACGCCAGTACAGACGATTGGAGCCGCGGGGCGGGCTCCCAGGCTGTCAGAGTGCAGCAGTTGCCTCTCCCTCAGGACTGCTCGTGGGTCCTGCTCGTCCTCCACGCTGCTGACAGCAGCTTCTCCCTCAGCCCGGCTCCCGCCGCGCCACCGCTGCGGCCGCATCTCCATCAGCATCCCCATCACCGCCGCGGCTCCGGAGGGAGGAGAAGCCGAAGCAAGGACCGGGAGGAGAAAGGAGCCAGGCGGCAGCTGCCAGTCACCTCCGGTTCTGCTCCCTCTGGGTAGCCAGAGTCTGGGTAGCCGCCAGCCTCTACCCTCCCTGCCGCTGCCAGAGTCTCCGCCACCACCGTCACCACCACCACCGCCGCGGTTGCTGCCTCTGCCCCGCCATCGCCACGATGGGGCTCCTGGACTCGGAACCGGCGCGCATGCTGGATGTTGTGTCCACCGCGGTCAACGATACCATAGAGTTCTACCGATGGACCTGGTCCATCGTAGGTAAGCGCGCAGTCCCTTCCCCGCGAGCCGCGGCCGCCTGCTGTCCCCGGCATGCTCATCCCCCCGCCCCCCTCCACCCCCATCCCCCACGAACCTGCAGCCGAGAGAAAGCCGAGAGAGGAGGGAGGAGGCGGTGTATCTCTCCTTCTCTTGGTCTCGAATTGCTGCTCCATCTTCCCTCGTCTGGCCCTCCCCATCCACCTTCTGCATTGAGAACACCATCAAAATGGCCTCAGAATCCCCTGCCTCCACCAGTCATTGCAGAAGTGGCCGAGCCCCTCCTCCCTCCTTTCCCCATTCCCCTTTTCCCTTTCCCCATTCCCCTTTTCCCTTTCCCCCTTCTCGGGCGATCCGCTCTATACTTATTCCTCTCTTGGCTCTACGTTTTTTTTTTTTTAAATGACCTAGTGGGTGCCCAACTCGGGTTTACTGCAGTCACTTAAAATGGGTAATCTATTCTTCTGTGCGTCACTATGATTCTGTCTCTTGTCTCTCTGTCTCTCTCTGTCTCTCTGTCTCTCTCTCTCTCTCTCTCTCTCTCTCACACACACACACACACACACACACACACACACACACACACACGAGATACCGCGTCCCGTATCCCAGTAGCTTCTGACATTAAGCTTCTATCACCCTGTCTGCTCTTGTCAGAAATATTAGATGAAGGTTTTGTATGCAGTGTCCCCTAGAATTACAGGTCCTAAGTGCTCATTGCATTAACTGCCCCACCCTTCACTCCCAAACCTTCTGATTTCATCTGACAAGTCTACTTTGTGGACAGGCTTAATTTAGTATTTAAATGAAAAAAAAAAAAAACTCACAACCTTTCCTGACAGTCACATCAGAAAAAAGAAAATTTGGTACCTAGAAAAGACTCTTGTCGTTCCCAGCTTTCTTTAGAGTCACTTGTATGCTTTTAGTGGGCTTTATCCTCTAGTTAATCTATGCCATTATAAGTTGAAAAGAAAAAGAAAACAGCCCATTTAGACTTTGAACTTTGAGGATTGTTATTTTCTGAAGATTTTTCCGTGGTAAATGTTCTTGAATTGAATGTTGATTTCTATGGGCACTGCGGTGCAGGAATGTGCAGTGAGAAAGAGGAAATCTTGAAAGGTTATCCCTTTTTGCTGACACAAACTTTTCCTAGCTGTGTTGTTGCTTTGTCAAGGCTGTCATGTTTGTAATTTACACTTCTTTGAAAGAAAAAAGCGGTAATTTTACATTGGCACCTGTAATGATTTTTCTCTGATGAATCATATCTAAAATTTTTTAAAAATCTCAAATTTTAAAAGCTTTCTTAAAATTTAAGTTTGTTTTAGAAGTCCTCAAAGTTTCCTAGTATTTTTGTAATATAATGTCATTAATACATTGAGAAAAATTACATAAATTCAATTAAATACTCATCAAATGCAAAGTACTACGTTAGCCAGTAGGGGAGATGTAAGCTGTACCCTGTCATTTGGTCTTTTGCATTAAGATATTTCTGCAACCTATTTGTAGAGGCAGAGAAAATGACAGTTGCAAGACAAGTAGTATAATAAGCTGGATGTGATATAGGAGATTTGTACAGAAGATCTATGATAGGGGACTATTTCTGTGGAACTGGATGAGTAATTCATTCTACTATGACTGTTTTAGAAGAAAAATATTCTTTTTTATATAGGTCTTAATGTTTAAGTAAAAATTTAAAACAATTTGCTATTGTAAAAACTTATTTGTTAGCTGGGTTTAGTTCTGTTTTCCCTCAAGGACAATTTTCATTGCATTCATTTTCACTACTTTCAGGATTAGATATTTTTTTAAAAAAAACAAGCAATGTTTTGACAAAATGGTTTAGTTTTCTTTTAGCTGTATTTTTAATGTAACACTGCACTACACTGACCTCATATTGTACTTGGGGGAAGTGGGAAAATATTTAAAACCTCCGTTGTTGCCCTTGTGTAGATTGCATCAGGTTCTCTCATGCAGTTTTGCAATATTGTTCATGGCATATTCTTTAGCAAGTAATGCAATAATTTATGATTTGCATATTTGGGAGTTATGAATTAACCAGGTATACAGGGCACTCCTCAAGTCCTAATATCTACAGCAGCCACGCCTGTATGTCTGGCTTCATCTTTCCTTCCCTTTTCAATCATAGGACTGCCCGAGGAGCTAGTGGATTTCTACTAACTAAGGCTCTTCAAGAGAAGACTAGATTACCCAAAGTTTGGGGATATTATAAAGGGCAGTCTTAGACAAGTTAAACTAGAAAGCCTTTAAGATGTTTTCTAACTCTGGATTCTCATCTAGACAGTTTAGGCTGAATTTAAGGGGTAGGAAAAAAGATGGGATGGGGAGTCTAGGGAAAATCTAGTCCAGGATTCTTAACCTGTGGTCTGTGAATTTGTTTTTTTAGAAAAAAATATTTTGATGACTATACTTCAATGTAATTGGTTTCCTTTGTAACTCAATATATTTTATTTTAATGAATTTAAAAGCATTGTTTTAACAAAGGGTCCATGACACAAAAAAGCTTAAGAATTCCTGGTCTCGGTCATCTGCCTCGTTGAATTTGTACATAAGACTACATGTTTTCTGTACAAATGACTTTCATTGAAGGAATCCTTCTCTACCATAAATGTTATGCATATGCTGTTCTTATATGGAACCATTGCTTACACCTTAAAAGTGATAGTCCTCTGTTGGAATAAATGGTGAGATTTTCATTCTTTCTTATCTAATAGGAGTTGAAGGTACTCCCTGGTGCTTAGGCTATCTACTTACAAAACCTGAGACATGCTTACTTCTTGGAATCAATTACCTACCAGTAGTCAAGATGGGGTTTCTGAATTGAAGTAGATACTTAGGGCTATACTTTCTAGATAGATGCATTCTATTTTACCCTCCTGTACTAAGAAAGGTGTTTTCCAGGGTCAGCTAGAAGACTTTATGGAATACATGGGGTTTCATATACTTTTTTTTAATCTCCTATTTCTAATTCTTTATTACTTCCCTCCCTGCACCTCGCTCCGCCCCCCGCCCCATTTAACCTATGCTCTACTCATCGGCTAGTCCCATTCACATTGTACCTATTCCAAGAAGATCAGACCTGGACATAACTTCATTGAGTTAGAGGGGGTCAAAAGGAAGAAAGCCAAATGTTGGATTGTGAGGCAAGGGGGCTGAAAAAAGATGGTGAGTTAGCAATTTGGAAATAATAAAAATGGTCAGAATAAAAAGTCTTTAAAGACCTTTAATACCTTAAAGACCTTTTAATATCTCAAAGATACTAGAAGAAATGTATGAGACGACAAGAATTTAAAATACTTTCAGAAAAATCCAGGTATCCAAGGTAGTCTCCATGGCATTGAAGTACTTTAAATTTAAATTGTCATAATTTGTATTTTTTTAAAAAAAAATCTTTATTCACCCTTACAATACTTTTCCTACTGGAATTTCCAAATCTTTCTCAAATTTCTATTCACACTTAAGGAAGTTCCATCCTCTTTCTTTCCTAAGTACCAGGAGTAGAAAATTTCTCCCTAGCTAAGAAATTCTGTCCTAAAGAAAATAGGAATCTTCAGCATTAAAAACCTTTTATGTATTAATAGATCATATCCAAAATACTTCTTGAAAGAAAGTTTCCTCTAGGAACTGTGTGTATAGAAACTTTAAAATATAGTCTATGTTGACCTTTTAAATCTTTTGGATTTTTTCTGTTCAATTATTTTCCTAGAAATATACCTTTTGAAAGTCATCTTTCTATAAACATTTTAAAATTCATGTATATTTAAAACATAAATTCTTAATTAACATTATCATATGTTACTTTTTTTTGGAGGGGGGAAGGCAGGACAATTGGAGTTAAGGGACTTGGCCTTGGTCACACAGCTAGTAAATGTGTCAAGTGTCTGAGGCCTCATTTGAACTCAGGTCCTCCTGACTCCAGGGCCAATGCTCTACTCACTGCGCCGCCTAGTTGCCCCATGATATGTTACTTTTCCAAAAAGCTTATAAACTGTGATTGTACCACAAAAGATTTTTAGGCTGGCCACGCTAACTGTAATGAGAGTAGTGTTCCCTAGTGGGTAAGAACAATGATTTTATAGTCAGATGACCTCATTGACTCCTGGCTCTGGTTCTGGAAAAATAATTTAACCATATTTATCAATTAAAGTGGGATAATCATCATTTTGCCAGTTAGCTTGTAATGAGATTGTAGAGAAAGTTCTTTGCAAAACTAAAATTGCTATAGAAATGTGAGTTATTATTACTATCATCACCAGACTGTTTTGCCCTAAGAAACCTTCTGTACTTGCAAATAACTGCCCCTTTCTATGACGTGGACGATCCTTCTTGAATAGCAAAAAAGTGTTACCAGGATGACCACATCCCATTCTCTGAGTGACAATGATTGCTACATTCAGAGTTGTAGGCAGTTCTTTACATGCCTGTGGGATCATGCAGTACTTCTAATAGAAAGAGGAGAAAATTTTGAGTTTGGCCTTTAAGGGTAGGTAGGATTTTTTAAAAAATTAAATGTTTTATCAGAAACAACATTAAACATTAATACAAACAACTGTATTTATGTTCCTCAATCTTTTTTTGCTGGCTTATCATTCACATCATGCCCAAGTGTGGGTGTTCCCCAAGGTTCTGTCCAAGGCCCTCTTGTGCCAAGCACTCTATCTCAGGATCTTCATCCACTTTGATCTGTATGCAGATGATTCACAGACTTCTCAAACTCAGCATGCCCATAATTGAACTCATCACCTACCCACCTCCTTCTTAATTCTCCCTTCTTACAAAATTTTACCTTAATGTTACCCTTAACTCCTTACTTTCTCTCACCCCACAAATCCATTCTGATGTCAAATCTTGTCATTTCTACCTCCACATCTCTCACTTGTGACCCAGTCTCACATAGCTACGGTCTTAGTTCCAACTCCCATCTCCTCTGACCTAGATTATTACAATATGCGGCTAATTGGTCTTGGTGCCTCCGAGTCTTTCAGCATTGTAGTCTATCCTGAATACTGTTGTCAGAGTAATTTTCCTTAATTGTTGATCTGTGACTTTTGTTCAGTGTACTCCAATGATTTCCTGTTGCTCCTAGGATCAAATATAAATTTCTCTGTTTAGCTTCCAAAGTCTTTAACAATCTTACCTCAAACTAGCTTTCCAGCTTCATTAGATGTCGCTCCTACTGCCATACTATGCAGGGTAGCCCAACTAGCCTTCTACGTGTTGCTCACACATGATATTCTATCTTCTGTCTCCATTCCTTTGCACTGGCTATCCCCTATGTATGGAATACATGCCCTCCTTACCTCCCCCTCCATAAAGTCCCTTTCTTCTTTTATCTTAAAAGCCATCTTCTTCATGAGCCCCTTCCTTACCCAAATGCTAGGGCTGTCTTTCCCAAACCATCTTATATTTAGGTATATATACTAAGTGTTTTATTTATTCACTTTGTATTTGTGCTGTATGTATATGTTCATTGTCTCCTCCATTAGAATATAAGTTCCTTTTGATTAGGGAATGTTTCATTTTTTTGTGCTTATATCCTCAGCACTTACCACAGAGTCTGACACATAGTAGGTGCTTAGTAACTTCTTGTTTGAATGATTGGCTTAGTATGTTAATTTCAATGCATGAAGAATAATACCACTTTAATAGCTCCACTGTCTTAAGTCCCTATCCCCATTTATTCACAAACACTTTTTGTATGATTATGTGTGCTACATTCTTCTGGATCATTTTCCCCCCTAGATTACTTTGTATTCTTTGCCATTGTGCATGGTTGCTTATATTAGATCATTTTATTATATTTGTGTACTATACTTTGTTTAACCATTACTGTTATTTGACGTCTGAAGTGTTTTTTTTTTTTTGCTGTTTCATTTATTCTTGAGTTGGCTCTTTTATGGTGTTTCTGATAACATAGCAATATACAAGACACTATTGTTGTTCAGTTGTTTTAGTCATATCTGACTTCCTGACTCCATTTGGGTTTTCTAGGTAAAGATACTTGAGTGGTTTGCTATTCCTTCTCTAACTCATTTTACAGATAGGAAACTGAGGCAAAACAGGGTTAAGTGAGTTGCCTAGGATCACACAGCTAGTAAGCATCTGAGGCCAGATTTAAATTCAGGGTGCGTCTTCCTGACTCCAGTACTCAATCTAGTATATTACCTAGTTCCCCAAGATGAATTTAGAAAGTGAGTACTATGCCAAGGCACTGTGCTAGGTGCTAGTGATAGAAAGACAAAAACGAAACAATATGGACCTCAAGTAGCTTATATTATATTGAGGGAAAACAAACATAAATAGAAAATTATTTCCCTGGAGTGGGAGGATTAACTATTAGGTGAGTGACAGGACAGGAAAAGATCAAAATAGGTTTCTTAAGCTGGTACTTTATGGTCCTAACCTTTATGGTGCTGAACTTTGAAGGAAGTTGGGGCTTTTATGAGCCAGAGGTAAAAAGGGAGTGCATTCTAGGCATGGGCCCTTAAGATAGAATGTCATGTGCAGGGTGAAAAGCAAATTGGTCAGTTTGGCAGGAACATAGCATGTGTGGAGGGGAGTAATGTGCAGTATGTTTGGAAAAGTAGGCTTGGAGATAGGTTTTCAAGGGCTTTATAAACCAAACAATGGAGCATCCATGTATATTCTCAGCAATAGAATTAATGGATAAAAGGGTATAATTATTTTGTAACTTTTACTGCGGACTTCCAGATTGCTAATCCAAAAAGATTCTATGTGGTTTCAATTTTGTCAGCAATGAATGAGTGCAGTCTTGCCAGCATTGTTTCATTGTTTTTCATTATTTCGGACAAGTTGATGGGTGTGTGTTAGTAGGTAAAAGATGCTTTAATTTATATTTCTTTGATTTTCAGTGAAATGGAACATTTCCCCAAATGATTATCAATAATTTGTTTTTCCTCTTAAAATTTTCCTTTCCTATACTTTGTTAATCCATTGTGGACTAGAAAAAAATTAGATAATCTCTATATAGTTACAATTTTAGTGCATGTGCCAGTAAAGGGAGTTTAGGATAGGTAAAACTTCTATTGTAGCTATTTGTTGAGTTCGACTGATTGCTGTATGCATGTCTCTCAAAGATATTCCATGTGCAAGGCAAACTGCTAGATAACGAAGATGCAAAAATTGATATGACCCAGATCCTGCTCTCCATGAGATTACAGAGGTTTTGTGGGTATATATGTGTGTATGTTTCAGGGGAGAGAGATGTTGAAAATAGCTATGATCAAAGAGGGAGTGTGAAAAGTGTAATAGGGAAGGCTAGGGTGGAGATATTTTGAAGAGGGAAAGATCGTTTTTGCCAGGAGAAAGGGGGAGTGTTATCCAGAGCTCCATCAGAGGAACCTGAGGTGGGCCTTTGAAGAAATGTAAGGATTTCAGTAGATTAGAAATGATATGGTAGATGCTATGAACAAAGGCACAAGACCAAAGGACAAAATAAAACTGGGACAGATGGAGAGTTGTTGGAATGTAGAGTATCTCGAAAGAAATAATATAAAATAAAGGTGGATTTGGATTTGAATACCAGGGTAAGGAGTTTATAATTTATTTAGTAGGCAGTAGGGAAAAACTGAAAGTTTTTGAGTGACAAGGTCAGACAGCAGTTCAAATTATTCATGCAGCAGTGTGATGAATGGATCAGAGATGTAATGACTGGAGGCAAGAAGACCATTTACTGAGATTACTACAATAGTTTGTAATAGAATATATAAGGTGCTAACTAGGATAGTTTCAGTGGAAGTGGAAAAGAGGAAATGAATGGAAAGAAAGAAATTCCAGAACTTTGCAAGAGATTTAATGTTATAAGTTGGGACCAGGGAGGAGGCAGTAACTGGGGTTAAAAACAGGGGAAAAGTGAGATCTCAGAGTTGAGGAGCTTATGATCCCATCAATGGAAATAGAGAGGTTGAAGGAGGGACAAATTTTGAAAAGATGAGTTCAATTTCATGTTAAGTTGAACTTGAAAGGGCAAGAGATCCAGTTGGAAACAAGAGATCAGAAAGCCTTTGGGAGATATTTGAGACTCCTTTGCAAAGGGGTGATAAGTAAAGCCATGGTAATGAATGAGATCTCCAAGAAAGAGTAGGCAGAGAGTGATTATCTACCGGATCATAGATTTAAAGCAGAAAAGGACCTCAAACATTTGTCTAGTCAAACTCTTTCACTTTACAGATGAAAAAATTGAGGCCTGGGGAGACTTAGTAACTTCTTAAGTATCCGAGATAAAGATACATTTAGAAGAAGGTTGATTTAGTCTTTTCAATAAAGTAAGAAGTGAGTCCGTCAATATTATGGGTAAAATGATTTTTATGGAATAGCTTAGGAAATAAATAATAATTTTTAGCATATCTCTAGGAGAATTCCAAACAATCTTAAAAGGACATTTTTAGACATGTTCTCAAATTAGTGATTGCCTTTGATTTTCTAAAGCAGGTCAATAATCATACACACACCCCTACACAAATAAGCCCTACCTATTTCATTTATTTTCAACAAATATTTGTATGCCTGCTGAGTACAGCACTATATATAGCATTTTTCAAGGTGCTATAGTACTGTATGCACCCCCTGGATATTTTCTGAATAACCTAACAATATTAGAAAAAACAGTGGTAACATAAATAACATGCATATTACAAGTTATATAAAGTTAGTTCCTAAAATATAGCTACTAAACATATTTATGAAAGTGACTCTAATTGGGAAGACGTGTGTGCTGGATTACAACTTTAAGTACCTTAGTCCTGAGATTAGTAACCTTAGCTATTAATACTCGGAAATATTTCCCGGGTTAATAAGCATTTTTTTGAGTAGTAAACAGCTATAACAAGAAATCGTATTTTTTAAATGAAATAGAAAATCATTAGCATTAATAATTATAAATTAAAATAATGTCTCATTAAAATTAATCTTAAATGTAGTGCTTGCCTTCAAAAAAATGGACTTAATGAAAAGACAAGTACACAATTTTTTTGTTTTGTGAATTATTTTAGTCCATCAGTTTGTTCTTAGATTTCCTTTAAAATTTAATAATTAAATTACATTTTAGTAGTTAAAATTCACACTATAAAATATAATCTAGATTATCTGTTCTTACTTTTAAAATTGAAATGAAGAATCATATCTGGCTAAGCTTTCTTTTCCTCCCCACATGTACAATTGAATCCAATGTTTAATATCAAATATTATAGGTGAAAGTTTTTCCTATATAATTTAATCTCTGATAAATTAGTAGCTTCAAATTAAACCTTAGGCATCTTACTTGAGTTCTTCAGTTATACTAAATATCAAGTATCATCTAAATATATATTTTAAAATAAATATTTAAGATGTATGGGACTCATAATAAAAAGCCAAATAACTGAAAATGTATATTAGAGCCAATTATGGTAGAAAATACGATTTTGACAAATTTGAACCTATATTTTTATCACAAAGAGATTGTGATAATGTTAATTTAGAATCAAGATATTGGTCCATGAAAGATATGCTTTAATTTAAATGATAGATGTGACCCAATTTGGCAAATGTTCTGTTTTTATATAGTAGATACAGAAAAGTGAACATATCTTTCTACAATTGTCAGCAATATTTAAATCATTTTAGATACAAACCATTATTCTGTCATTTGCTAAAATGTATTTAGTTCCCTGAACAAGTGTATCAGATGTTAAGTTAGTAGTACTTAGATACTAGAAGTATCTATGACTTCATCAGTGTGGGTACCCTCTCCATGAATGGCAGATTGTGACCTTTCTATGAATTATTATATAGTTTTGGAGAATTGCTGTGGCCTAAATTTTCATTACCCTGGGACTAGCCTGATGAAGAGCTTTTTCTACTTAAATTGGTATTCAGACAATAAATATATAGACACTATACCTATACTTCCATTGTGGCAGGACATGTGAAAACATGTACTTTGGTGCTAAATCCTTGAGAACTCAGAGTTACTTTTTTGCCATGGTGAAATGCTAAAATAGGATTCTACAGAAGATTTATAATTATATTGGAGGTCTTCTTGCATGAAAATCATTGAGATTAATACTTTGTGTCTTTCCATTGCCTCTCTGAGCCACTTTACAATTTTATTCATCTGAAAATGTGGCATTCTATCATTTATAACCAAGAAAATAGAGTAGGAAGGGTTACTTCAAATTCTTACTCCAGTAGTTCCACACTTCTCAAACAACCTGCATCCACTTCTTCCCAATTTTGCCATGCCTCCATCAATTGAAACAGAAGAATCCTCCTATTCACAGCCATCTTAACCTATACTAGAGTGACTTATATAGGAATAAAAATAAATTATATTTTGTCCATTTGTGTATTCTACCAACTAACTTCAGATGCAGTTCTCTTTTTCCTCTCTCATTTTTCTGTCTCTAGTTTTCTAGCATAGATGGATAGTAATTAGTTTAGTATGGCTCTAGATCAGTAACCATACCATTGTGGTTATCAGTGATATTAAGCTCTTTTTTGTATAGTTCTTCTGTATACTTTTGCCACCTCTTCTTAATCTTTTCTACTTCTGTTAAGCTGTGATTCTATAAACTCTAGATACTTAAAAATTTAATCTATGGTATATTGACCCTTTATCCTAAAGAAAATTTAAAATATATACTTGAGAGAATCTAGTGATTTGGACAAGTATATTAAGTTCAAATCCTGCCTTAGATATTTACTTAGATGTGTGTCTTTTAACCTCTCTCAGCCTCAGTTTCATTATCTGGAAAAGGAGGATAGTAATAGCACCTGCCTCCCAGAGTTGTTGTATCAAATGAGATAACATATAATATGCTTTACAAATTTTAAAGGACAATTACATGATATTTATTTTCTAAATTTCCCCCAATACACAGCAGAATATAAGAAGAGAATTGTATGTGAAACTATGAATCTCTATTTCATACTTCATGCTTTTAAAAAGGAGTATAATAAATTCTGCAGATTACTTTCTTTTTTTAAATTTATTTAACATATTTAGTTTTCAGCATTGGTTTTCACAAGAGTTTGAATTACAAATTTTCTCTCCATTTCTACCCTCCCCCCCCACTCCAAGATGGCATATATTCTGGTTGCCCTGTTCCCCAGTCAGTCCTCCCTTCTGTCACCCCACTCTCCTCCCATCCCCTTTTCCCTTCCTTTCTTGTAGGGCAAGATAAATTTCTGCACCCCATTGCCTGTGTATCTTATTTTCTAGTTGCATGCAAAAACTTTTTTTTTCTTTTTGAACATCTGTTTTTAAAACTTTGAGTTCCAAATTCTCCCCCCTCCTCCCTTCCCACCCACCCTCCCTAAGAAGTCAAGCAATTCAACACAGGCCACATGCGTATCCTTATGTATAACCCTTCCATAATACTCATGTTGTGAAAGACTCACTATATTTTGCTCCTTCCCAACCCATCCCCCTTTATTGAATTTTCTCCCTTAACCCTGTCCCCTTTCAAAAGTGTTTGTTTTTGATTGCCTCCACCCCCATCTGCCCTCCCCTCCATCATCCCACCCTTTTTTTTAATCTTCTTACCTCTTCTTTCCTGTGGGGTAAGATATCCAATTGAGTATGTATGGTATTCCCTCCTCAGACCAAATCTGATGAGAGCAAGATTCACTCATTCCCCCCTCACCTGCCCTCTCCCCTCCTCCCACAGAACTGCTTCCTCTTGCCACCTTTATGCGAGATAATCCATCCCCTTCTATCTCTCCCTATCTCCCTCTCTCAATATATTCCTCTCTCATCCCTTAATTTGATTTTATTTCTTTTAGATATCTTCCCTTCATCTTCAACTCACCCTGTGTCTGCTCTCTCTCTCTCTCTCTCTTTCTCTTTCTCTCTCTCCCTCTCTCTCTCTCTACATATATATATACATATATATATGTGCATGTATATACATATATATACACACATACACACATACATACATACATACACATTCACTTAGTCCCTTCAGCTACCCTAATACTGAGGTCTCATGAATCAGACACGTCATCTTTCCATGTAGGAATGTCAACAAAACAGTTCAACTTTAGTAAGTCCCTTGCAATTTCTTTTTCTTGATTACCTTTTCATGCTTCTCTTGATTCTTGTGTTTGAAAGTCACATTTTCTATTCAGCTCTGGTCTTTTCACTGAGAAAGCTTGAAAGTCCTCTATTTTATTGCAAATCCATATTTTGCCTTGGAGCATGATACTCAGTTTTGCTGGGTAGGTGATTCTTGGTTTTAATCCTAGCTCCATTGACCTCCGGAATATCATATTCCAAGCCCCTCGATCTCTTAATGTAGAAGCTGCCAGATCTTGGGTTATTCTGATTTGGTTTCCACAATGCTCAAATTGTTTCTTTCTGGCTGCTTGCAGTATTTTCTCCTTGACCTGGGAGCTCTGGAATTTGGTGACAATATTTCTAGGAGATTTCTTTTGGGGATCTATTTGAGGAGGCGATCAATGGATTCTTTCAATTTCTATTTTGCCCTGTGGCTCTAGAATATCAGGACAGTTCTCCTTGATAATTTCTTGAAAGATGATATCTAGGCTCTTTTTTTGATCATGGCTTTCAGGTAGTCCAATAATTTTTAAATGATCTCTTCTGGATCTATTTTCCAGGTCAGTGGTTTTTCCAATGAGATATTTCACATTGTCTTCCATTTTTTTCATTCTTTTGGTTCTGTTTTATAATATCTTGATTTCTCACCAAGTCACTAGCTTCCACTTGCTCCAATCTAATTTTTAAAGTAGTATTTTCTTCAGTGGTCCATTGGACCTCCTTTTCCATTTGGCTAATTCTGCCTTTCAGGGCATTCTTGTCCTCATTGGCTTTTTGGAGCTCTTTTGCCATTTGAGTTAGTCTGTTTTTAAGGTGTTGTTTTCTTCAGTGTATTGTTCAGTATTTTTTTGGGTCTCCTTTAGCAAGTCATTGACTTGTTTTTTATGGTTTTCTCGCATCCTTCTCATTTCTCTTCCCAATTTTTCCTCTACTTCTCTAACTTGCTTTTCCAACTCCTTTTTGAGCTCTTCCATGGCCTGGGACCAGTTCATGTTTTTCTTGGAGGCTTCTATTGTAGGCTCTTTGACTGTGTTAACTTCTTCTGTCTGTATGTTTTGGTCTTCTTTGTCACCAAAGAAAGAATCCAAAGTCTGAGACTGAATCTGAATCTGGGTGCGTTTTCTCTGCCTGGCCATGTTCCCAGCCATCTTACTCGACCCTTGAGTTTTTCAGTGGGGTATGACTACTTGTAGAGTGAAGAGTTCTATGTTCCAAGCTTGGGGGGATGCTCCAGCTCTGCCACACCAGCACTCCTCCTTCCCCAAGAACCCCCAACCGGACTGGGCTTAGATCTTCAGCAGGCTGTGCACTCCTGCTCTGATCCGCCACTTAATTCCTTCCACCAGGTGGGTCTGGAGCCGGAAGTAACAACAGCTGTAGCTGCCTCACCTCCGATGCCCCCGGGGCTGGAAGCCGAACCGCGAACTCCTTCCACTCCCGCAGCTTTTCCCTCTAACCTTCTCCGCAGTCTTTGGTGTTTGTGGGTGGAGGGGTCTGGTAACTGCTACAGCTCACATATTCAGGGCGATAGGGCCCCCTCTGCCCGGCTTCTGGTCTGGATGGTCCGCGTCCCGCTCAAGCTGGGCTCTGCTCTGCTCCCAGCTCCATGCGGGATAGACCTCACTCAGAGATCATCCAGGCTGTCCTGGGCTGGAGCCCTGCTTCCCTCTGCTGTTTTGTGGGTTCTGCAGTTCTAGAATTGGTTCGGAGCCATTTTTTATAGGTTTTTGGAGAGGCTCGGTGGGGGAGCTCACTGTAGTCCCTACTTTCCTGCCGCCATCTTGGCTCCGCTCTGCAGATTACTTTCAAAACTGTTCTGCTTATCTGTATTTCCTTCTCATCTTTTTCCAGTTCTCTCCTGTGTATTTAAAAATGTTTTGTCTTCTTTTTTTATCACTATTGGTAACTTCCTCTGTCCTCTAACCCTAATATTTACGGTTTTATTATACTTACAGAAATTATCTCCTGCTTCTAATCAATTCATTCTGCATCAGTTCATACAAACCAGGATTCTACAAAGTCCTTTCTTTTGCTGTTTCCGACTGGACAACAATTTTCTGTTACATTTATGAGACAAAATTTGTTTAGCTATTTCCTTCTTCCCCTCCCTCCCCCTTTTTATCCTGACTTCAGGATCACAAAGTTTGTTTTGATTGAGACTGTTCATCTTCTGGTATCATCCTGTCTCTTAATCACATCCCCACTTTGTTTGTTTTCCTACTAAGTCTAATGAATTTCTACATCAAACCATTTGTGTATATATGAATATCCAACTTTTCTTTGTCCCATTTCAGATGAGTGAGGTTCCTGTGATGCCCACTCCCCTTACTTCTTCCTTCATGTTCATATTCTCTTCTCATGCACCACAATTATGAGAAATAGTAAGTTTCACCTCTTCTTCCTCCTTACTACACACCTTAAAACATTCAGGGAAGAACCAGTCCAACCCTATGACGTCTGTTTTCCTTTCCTAACTCCCTCAATACCCATTTAACTCCCTTAACACCCTTTGAATATTAAGTTTCTGAAGGGATGCTTGTTTCTTCTTTCCCTGTTAGAATGTTAGCATTGCATCAGCATACAGCTTTTTAAAATAGCACAAATAAATGAATTTTTCAGGATTTCTTTTGACTCTTGTGTGTGCATTTCCAAGTTCCTGTTGCTATTGTTCATGACCCCATAGACCATAGCATGCCAAGCCCTTCTGTCTTTTACAATCTCCCAACATTTGTCCAAGCTCATGTTCATCGCTTCCATGACACTATCCATCTCATCCTCTGCCATCCCCTTTTTCTTTTGCATTCAGTCTTTCCCAACATTAGGGTCTTTTTCAATGGGTGCTGTCTTCTCATTATGTGGCCAAAGTATTTAAGCTTCAACTTCAAAATTTATCCATTCGATGATTAAGCTGAATTAATTTCTTTAAGAATTGGCTGATTTGATCTCCTTGGTGTCCAAGGGACTCTCAAAAGCCTTCTCCAGCACCACAGTTTGAAAGCATCAATTGTGAGGTGTTCAGCTTTACTTGTAGTCCAACTCTCACTGTCATACATTGCTACTGGAAAAACCATAGCTTTGACTATATAGACATTTTGTCAGCAGGTGATATCTCTGTTTTTTAGTATGCTGTGTAGATTTGCTATAGCTTTTCTTCCAAGGAGCAAGCATCTTTGAATTTCATGGCTGCAGTTGCTGTCTGCAGTGATCTTTGAGCTTAAGAATATAAAATCTGACACTTTTTCCATTTTTTCTCCCTCTGTTTGCCAGGAAGTGATGGGACCAGTTGCCACAATCTTAATTTTTTTAAGGTCAAGCTTCAAGTCATTTTTTATAATCTCCTCTTTTACCTTCATCAGGAGGCTTCTTAATTCTTTTTCACTTTCTACCATCAGCGTGCTATCCTCTGCATATCTGAAATTGTTCATATTTCTCCCAGCAATTATGATTTTTGATTCATCCAGCCTGGCATTTCAAATGTTATACTCTGCTTGTAAGTTAAATAAATAAGGTGACAATATATAGCTCTGTCATATATCTTTCCCACTCTTAAACCAATCAGTTGTTCCATGTTTTGTTCTAAATATTGCTTCTTGATTTGTATACAGGTTCCTCAGGAGACAGGTAAATTGATCCGGTACTGTCATCTCTTGGAGGATTTGCCAGATTTTATTGTGATCCATACAGTCAAAGGCTTTAGTGTAGTCACTGAAGCAGAAGTATATGTTTTTCTGGAACTTCCTTGCTTTTTCCATAATCCAATGAATGTTGGCAATTTGGTCTCTAGTTCCTCTGCCTCTTTGAAAACCGACCTGCTCTTCTGGTAATTCTTGCTTCACACATTGCTGAAGCCTAGCTTGCAGAATCTTAAGAATAATCTTGTTGGCATATGACATGAGTGCAGTTGTTTGGTAATTTGAACATTCTTTGACATAGTCCTTCTTTAGGACTGGAATGTAAACTGATTACTTCCAATGCAGTGGTCACTGTTGAGTTTTACAAATTTGCTGGAATATTTAGTGCAGTACTTTAGCAGCATTATCTTTTGGGTTTTGAAATCCCATCACTTCCACTAGCCTTATTGTCAGCAATGCTTCCTAAGGCCCATGTAACTTCATTCTCTAGGATGTATGGCTTTAAATTAATAACCACATCATTGTGGTTATTGATGATGTTAAAATCTTTCTTGTATAGTTATTTTGTGTATTTTTACCACCTGTTTTTAATTTCTTATGCTTCTGTTAAGTCTTTATCATTGTGGTTTTTTATCATGCCTATTTTTGCATGAAATATTCCCTTGATATCTCTAATTTTCTTGAAGAGATCGCTTGTCTTTCCCATTCTGTTGTTTTCTTCTATTTCTTTGCATTGCTTTTCTAAGAAAACCTTCTTGTCTCTATTTGTTATTTTCTGGAATTCTATATTCACTTGGCTATGTCTTTCCCTTTTTCTTTTCCCTTTTGCTTTCCTTCTTTCCTCAGCTGTTTGTAAAGCCTCATCAGACAGCTATTTTGCTTTCTTGCTCTTCTTTTCCTTTGGGATGTTTTTTGTTGCCTCTGTCCATAGTTCTCGACACACTCTATCTACCAGATCTAACCCCTTAAATCTATCCTTCACTTCCACTTCATATTCATAAAGAACATTATTTAGGTCATACCAATAATGTCTAATGGTTTCCCTACTTTTTTTAAGTTGCATTTTGCAATAAGCCATAATCAACATCAGGTTTTGTAACTGACTGTATAGAGCTTACCTACCTTTGGCTACACAGTATATAATCAATATAATTTTAATATTGACCATCAAAGTTTCTACTCAATTTTTGTCTTTTCATCAGAAATACTTCAAAGTCCTCTCTTCCACCCTCATTTGGAATTATATTCATTTTTGCAGCCTACACTATTTTGGCTTGTAAACCTATCTTTTGGAATTTTATATCTAAGATGTCTTTTCATTTTTAGTGAAGGTGCCAGGTCTTATGTCATCTTGATTATAGCTCATTGGCACTTGAGCTGTTTCTTTCTTTTTACAATTTTTTTTCTTTGACCTGGGAGGTTTACATTTTGGCTATTATATTCCTAGAACTTTTCCTTTTTTTAAAAAAAGAGAGATGATTGGAAGATTCTTCCTGTCTTTATTTTGTCATTTGGTTCTAAGAGATTCAGGCAGTTTTTATTTGTGATTTCTATTTGGGGGGCGTGGCTAAGTGACTTAGCCAGGATCATAGAGCTAGTAAGTGTCTACAACCAGATTTGAACTTAGGTCCTCCCAACTCCAGGGCCAGCACTTCCACTGTACCACCTAACTGCCCCTATTTATAATTTCTTGAAATATAGTTGCAGGCTTAAAATCACAAAAAAATGGTTTTCAGGGAGTCCAGTGATTCTTAAAAAATCTTTCCTTGACTTGTTCTCTGAATCAGTTGTTTTTGATATCAGATATCTTACTTTTTTTAAGTTTTCAGTCTTTTGATTTTGTTCAAATATTTCTTGCCACCTCATGGAATCATTGATTTGTATAGTCTGTTCCAGTTTTCAGGGAATCTGTTTCTTGGATATGATTTACCACTTTTTTTTTCTAAACTATTTCCATCCATTTCTTCACTTCAGAACTTTTACTTCTTTTTTTTTTTTATTCCCTGCTTTATTTCTTCTAGCCGGTCATGTAGTCATTGTGGAAAATCCATTTTTCCCCTTTGAGTCTCTGTTTGCAGTTATTACAAAGTGGTTGTCTCTTTCTTTTTGGGCAACTCTAGGTATATAAAAATTTTCAATAATAGTGTCTTCTTTATTTTACTCCATCCCTCCCAATTCCTTAATTAGGACTTTGTGCCAGAGTCTGATTCTACCCAGATTGGATGGAAAGGTCTGTCCTGCTTCATCTCATAGTGGGTCACTAGTCTGCCTTGGATCTTTGAGGTTCCAAGTGCTTAAGGACCTCTATGGTATATCTGGACAAGGTACTAGCAATCTCAGAGCCATTTTCTCTAGCTCCTCTTCCTCCTTTGTCAGTGTTCACTCAGTAACTGAGGTAAGAATGAAAATTTGGTTTCTGTGTATAACTGGAATCTCAATTTACTTTCTAATTCGATTTTGCTTAACTCCTACTTTCTTGTTTAACTCAGGATGAATGGCTTTTCTTTCTCACATTCATTTGGTTATAGCCTACAAGATACATCTTGAATAGCACTCATTTATAGAGATCTTCAAACTGTGTATTTGGGAAAAAAGAGTAATAAAGAAAAATGATAAATAAAATCCTTTGAGAAAGAAATGTGTGGTAACATGTAGTTTGCTTATGGAAACATTTATTTTGCAATTACTGACGGATGTTTTAATAAAGCAAGTCATGAGTGGTTGATATTTTATCTTGTAATTGTTCAAATTCAGAGAGAATAAGTGGCTAGATTTTAAAAAATTATTCAATTATACCTTATTTTTAGGTAATGTCTCTATTTCTAATTATAATAATAAAAATAACATTTACATAATGCTTTATGATTTACAAAAGACTTCACCTTCATTATTTCCTGTAAGTTGAATGAGCTACTGTAGCTTCAATCCAGTTAAATATTTACAAAAGACCGGGCAGTAGGAATACAAAGATAAAAAGGAAGAGTCTCTCTTCAGTAAACTTAACATTCATTGTGAAGTATACATGAACAATACTACAGGATAGAAGAGTGAAGTAAAGAAAAAATCAGATAAAGCTCCATGAGTATTTGAGGAAGGAGAGAACAGTAATAGCTGGAAGTTGTGGGGATGAAGGATAGGGAAGAATTATAAATTTGGCTCTAAGGTTAAAAATTTGAATGATTGAAAGTAATGTTGCCTTCAACAGATAAAAAATATTTGTAGGAGGAATGAGTTCAGTTTTATAGCATGTTGAGATTGAATGATTAAATGGACATCAAGGTTGAAGATGTAGTGGTGGAGTATAAGAGAGGAGTTACGGCTATATATATCAGCTATTATTATTCCTTTTTTACAGATGAAGAAACTAAAGAATAGAGAAATTAAGAGATTTGTTTGTGATAACACTGCTAAAAGTAACAACAGTATGTTTTGAGCCCAAACCTTCTGATGCCAGGTTCTCTCATCCATTATAGCATTAGTGCATCTCTTCCTTTGCACTCACCTTGAAGGAGCATGACTAATAGTTGTCATTAAAATAATTTGTGAAAATACTGAGCATAATTTCAGTCAAGGTACTTGGCAGTCATAAAGAAATTAATGTGAATTTTCTTTTCCTTTAAAACAGGTTATATCATAGTATCTATGTAATATAGAGGCAGGGGAGTATGAGAGCTGTTATAACTTGAGAGTCAAATGATTCCTGGGTTTGAATCCTGCCTCTCATGCTAGAAGTCCTTTATCTTCTCTGAACCAAAGTTGTGAGGATATGATTAGATAACATACGAAAAATGCTTTGTTAACCCTTATATGTTGCATCAACATCAGTTCTTATCATGGTAGAAGAAGCATGTGAAAAGAACTGGATTGGGAATTATGACATCTAGGGTTTTATTTCTGGGTTTGTTACTAGCTTGCTACATGGATATGAGGGAAGAAGTGTTCATTCCTTATCTCTTATGATTGGCCTATTTCCACACTTTTTCTGGATCATATTTTCTGTACCTTTTAATGCTGATTTCACTTACATTATCATAGTCATGCGCATAGTTCTTTTGTTTCTGTTTACTTTCATCCTGTATTAGTCTTATATTCTCATGGTTGTCCTTTTTGTGACAAAACTTTCTGTCATATTTATATGCCACAATTTATTCAGATATTCCTCAAACAATCAATGCTAATGGAACTTGAAATGAATTTATAGGCATCTCTACTTTGTTGCCAGGTTTTTGCTGTTACAAAAACATTTTATGACAATTTTTGAGCACATACATCATTAGTAATATGTTGAAGTTTATTTATGCCCTCCCCACCATGTATCTTTTCATTGACCTTTAGGTCAACTCTAATTCTTTCTTCAGAGATTATTGGTTTTCCATGATTCAGTGTCACACAGGATATCTGTAAGAATTTTTTTTAATGATTGTTTTTAATCACAGCGAAGGCAGCATTTGAGCATTGTGTGCATATGTACATATGCCTATGCAGGGTACACCAAAAACCTTATTGCAATTTTAAGCCTTAAGAGTTTTAGACCATAATAACACTTTTGGGATACCCTGTATATGAAAGTATACACTTATTATAATGTAATAATTGTGAAGATTTGTATCATACAGATTCAATGCTAGCAGAAAAGTAAAAGACTTTAAGAAATGTTATGTCAAATCTAAATAAGTGGCAGAGTTATAATTTATAAAAACAGATGGGAAATCTATGATTAATTAGCTTTTCATGTTTAAATTGGTTATCATGTAAAAGAATTTTTGGGAGACATATCCTAGATGGATTTCCTTAATATTTAGATATAAATCCCACAGTCTGTGGTAAAAGAATTTGAATTTGTGAGATTTACAATGGACAACATTTAATTCATCATCTTTATTCAAAATTTATCTTTAGGACATTTTTCTTCTTAATGCTCTGAAATTGAGATATTGAAAAATTCCTTTAGGAATGTATATCCTGAAACTACTTTAAATGGCCCAAGTATATATTACCCATTATATGAAGTACTACAAATCATTTTAAAGCTTTGCTTTGAGTTATATTTTATTTAAACTTTAAAAAATATTATTTAATTTTCTTGCATTAAAAAGATTTTATTTAACTTTTAACATATGCTGAAGTTAACAGTTGGTTAAAATATTAAGCTATAATGTCATATAAAGAGGTAGCAATATTTTAATTGTCTACTGGAATATTGTGAACTAATAATGGTAGTTATAATATTTGCCAGAACATGTATATGCATGCACTCTTACTTTGGTCCCCATGACTCTCTGGAGTAATTATTATTTACCTCTTTATGGATAAGAGAACTGGGGCATAAAGAGATTAAGCAACTTGCTTACTCACAAAGCTAGTAAGTGACAGATCAAGAATACGGGTCACTCGATCCCATGTCGGTGCCTACTGCCTTTCTAGTGAGTAAATAATTGTTTTGGTAGTTATTGGTTTAAATCTGATCCAGCAGTTCCCAATTTGAGGGTTGCAGACCTCTCAGTAGCTATGAAACTGCTGAAGAATCCATATGCACACTAAACACTGTCACTTTGATTTTTTTTTATATAGGAATAGGGACTGGATCCATGATTTATTGGTATAGGGAATTTCCAGATGAGGAAACTCCCTCTACCCATGCAACTTGGAATCTTGGAGAGTTGCCTAGAACATTGAGAGGTTAAGTGACTTGCCCAGGGTCATATAGCCAAAGTGAATCGGAGACTGGGCTTGATCTCAGGCCTTCCCACCTCCAAAGTCATCTCTCTGTTCACAACTCTACTGTGTCTTTGAATTTTATTTAACCCTAACAAAATATTTAGCATAACCATCTTGTACACTGACTAAATAGAAATGCATGTACATATTTATTGCCATTTTCAAGTCTATATAGATATTTTCATTAATAAAATATATTCACTTTAAGGCATTCCTTAATTTATTATTGTTCTTTTTCATTATATCTTTTCTTAACCAGGGACTAATAATAATAGTAAATCTGCTTTCATGTGGAAGTATGATAAAAATTTTTTGATGTTGATTCAAGATCATATCTCAAAGGTTGAAAACCACTGACCAACTCTGAAGAGTGGTCATAAGTCATCATGAACTACTCTGCAATCCCTAAAATTAGTTTCTAAGTGCCCATATATACACGAAGCTCAGTGAGACTATTATATTCAGTGAGGTGAAGAGACATGATCTTCTCCCTCATGGAATTTATATTCTAAATGGAAACACTATTTTAAATAAACCTATAAAGGACAAAGACCCTAAAGAGGTATAGAGAAATTGTGTGCAGAAGTTTCTATATAATGAAACTTAATCTATGTCCAAGCAGATGATGGTGATTTGGGAGGAAATGATCATCACCTTACTTTCAATTAATTGAAAGGGTGAGATTTCAAGAACTCTTTATTGATTGAAACAGGGGTTCTTTACCTGGGGTGAATAGACCCCTTGGGGGTAAGTGAGTAGATTTCAAGGGGCCCCTGTGAACTTGGATGAGAAAAAGTCATAGCTTTATTTTCCTTATCTTATGTATTTAAAAACATCCCAGGCAGAGCTGCAGAAGCTTCACCAGACTGTGAAAGGGGTCTATAACACAAAAAATGTTTAAGAACCACTAAATTGGAGGAAGTATAAGATGTTTTAGATTTAGATTATGTGAATATGGTGCTGTGAACATCATAGTGCTTCAGTTGTGTACATGCTGAATGAATGTTGAATATATAAATAAATTGAGTATATGACAGCCTGACAAAGGGACCCATATGTCGATCTTCTCCCTTTAAATCTCCACTTACTTATCTGTGTAACTTTCTAAACCAAAATATGCCTCTCATGCCAGATTGCCCTATATGAATTGTATTTCCCTAGTAGAATGTAAGGTCCTTGAAAGCTGTCTTTGCTTCTCTATTTCTATCCTCAATACTTAGCTTGGTGCTTGGTACCTAGTAAGCACTTATTTATTTGTTTTAAAAATTCACTTATTCATGAGTGCTTTTTCCTGGGGGGAGCAGGAACAATGAATATATTTATATTGTTTAAGGCAAAAGAATATAGAACCCCTTGGGCTCACAGAAGGTACTCCATAAATATTTGCCAGCTGGATTTAAAACTCAGGTTGCTAGCAGTATATGGAGAGGATGTTTATAGGTTCGATTACAATGTAATGTTGCTGGACGTCGGATATAAGAAAGTTGTAACAGAGCACTTAAGAGATCAGAGAGGGAGAGGCTCATAGATTTCAAGCTGGAAAGTGCCGAAAAGCTCCAGCCTTCTCATTTTTCAGATGAGGAAACTAAGACTGAAGACATTGTGACGTGACTAAGGTTACAATAGTAGTAAAAGGCAGAGCTAGGACCCCAGTTTCTTTGGCTTCAAATGCAGTTTTCTTTTCCACTGTGCCAAGGAGGGCCACAAGTATTTGTTGGAAAAGACTGATGTGAAAGATGAGTTATAATCCTTTTAAAACTGTTTTCTTTACCCTGTTTTCTCACCTCTTATCTATTCATTCTCCTGTACATTGCAAACTATTCAGTCATAGGATCATAGACCTGGAAGAATCTCGAATCTAGTCTAACCACCCTCATTAGACACAGTAAGAGAAACTGAATCTTAGAAAGGTTGTGACCTGCCCAAGATCACCTAGTTAGATCCTACTTGAATACTCTTTCCGCTTTGTCCCAGCACCCCCTTGTCCTTCTTTTCCTTTTTTACAAACCTTTCCTTCCGCTTCTTTTTATCTATACTTCTGTCTTGAATTTCTCTTACTTCTTTCCTTCGCTATGTGATAGTCCATTTTTTTAGCCTCTATAATCTGAAAGAATTCAGGAGTATTTTAGTCTGTGTCAGGATTATAAATCATACATAGTAGGATGAAAATTCTTAATTATTCTCCACTTTGCAAGTACATTTTTTTATTTAAAAATTTGGATTGCATTATTTTCTTCACCTTGCTTTCCATTAATTGGAGGAGATAGGTTTTGACGAACTTTTTAAGCAGTTAAAGTGAGCTTGGAAAGTGGAAGTGGAAGCTGTCAGTTGGAACTCTGCATCTAGTAGCAAGAAAGTAATACACATGTACAGAAATTAGAATCTTGCTTGAGATCACAAACTTTTCTATCTGTTGCATAGATTATTTATGTCAGTAAATTGTTATATTATTACCTGTATCAAACACATGTAAAAAATACTCCTTGCCCTATGGTTTACAAACAAGAATAGGATAGCTTAGCACCTCTGATGTAGGGCAGCTCTTCAGTTGTTTGTGGGTTTACATCTTCAATATTTTCATGTTGTAAAGATTGTTTTTGTTTTTTAAATTGTGTTATTTAAATCAGAGAATAATTGGCTCTGAAGAAGAAAATGCAATGAAATTAAATTAACCACCACTGCAAAAATAAGAAAAATAAAGAAGAGTTACACATTCTCCTCCTTTCCCCCTATTTTTTCTTTCCTGAAATGTCATCACACAACCACCTATTTTAATGCCCCAAATGAACAAGAGAATTATATATCTTCATAAGTGTGAATTCCTGTATTTGTTATTTATTTGTAGAATTTTGATCTTGATTACCCCAAATTGACTGGAAGATAAACTTATGATTTTAATAGTGAAATTATGTTCCCTCTTATTATTTGCTATTCTTTTAAAAATCTCTGTCCCACCTTGATTATGTTTTGGACACTGTCACTGTAGAAACTTTTTTTACTTTTATTAACTTTGCCTGAAACCTATATCTTCTGTTTTCATTTCATACCATCAAATTACCCCATGGCTTATTTTCCATTTAATTTCATATATTGACAGCATTAATATACCTCAAAGTATTTAAAAGGAGTTAATATTTCTCATTCATTCAGAAAATGAGTTTCTACTATGAGTAAGGCACTGTGGTAAGCACAGTGTATAGGGAAAGAGGGAGGTTTAAAATATTCTGACTTAAGGAACTAAATCCCAATGTATTTTGAAAATATTGCCTCAGTAATAAAATATGCCAGAAAATCATGCTCCTGTCTTAAATTTTAAATAGTTATTAAAATTAATTTCATGTAGGCCAGATTCTAAGAAAAGGCTAAGAAATAGAATTTTCTTACTTTCTGTAATTTAAAGGTGACATAATATGAGTCATAAGGGCCCTCAGAGTTGAACTAGTTTAAGTTGACTAAGAATCTATTCTGCACTAACCTCAAGTGTTGTACAGCATTCCCCTAGGATCTGACAGTGTGGCACAGTGAGAAGCAGACTGTATTTGCAATCTGAGGACCTGAATTCAAATTTTGGCCATCTTACTACCTGTTTAATCTTAGGCAAGGTCCTTAACCTCTTGAGGTCTCAATTGCCTCATCTAAAAATGAGGAAGCTGGACTCATAGCTCTAAATCTAAAAATCTATTCTTAGAAAGTGAATAGAAGGCAAAGAGAGACACTGGTATGATCACTCTTGATGTTAGGTCTAGAACAGTGACCCATATACCTGCTTAATTAAAAACTCCCAAATATGCAAATTATTAATGATTGGTAGGGAGTATAGAAATATGCCATGTACAATATTGTAGAATGGCATAATTGGAGTTCTTGGCACATTGTACAAAGTGGCAAAATTAATGTAACAGTGGAAGTTTTAGACATTTTCCCATCTCTTCCAAGTATAGTATAAGCTCATCTTAAGGCCTTTTGTAAAAAAAGACAAAAATAAAACCAGAGCATTTCTTGAAAATTATATCTAATCCTGATAGCAAATAGTATAAAAAGCAGCAAAAATAAATTTTATGAAAACTGACTGAAATCGGAAAAGCTAAACAAAATTGATAATTGTAAGCTCTTAGTAGCACAATTTCATAAGCTTTTCATTGGGCATTAAGGATAGGGACCAGACTTGTGATTTTAATGGTATAAGGAACTCCCAAATGAAGAAAATTCTTTCTACCAATACAGGTTGACATATTCTGTCTAACTTATAAGCTTAGGGAGTTGGCTTGTGCAAAATAAAATCTACAGCATGAATCTTTTACCAGAAATATATGTCAGAAATAAGACTTGAATCAAGGTCTTCTTGGTTCTGTTTATTATGGCATGCTACCTCTCGAATGTTCAGAATTATATAAAAAAAGAACGTTTGCCAAAATAGACATCATAGCAGTAGGAATGTGTAAGGACCGTTTTACTTTTTCAGTTTCAGGTACAATGCAGAAATAGTCTCTTGTTATGAATTTTCTGCATAAATCATAAAAAATATGCCGTTTGTACTACAACTGTTTTTTTCCTGCCCCTACCAAAAAAAGACTAAAGTAGTATCTTGTGAAATACTTTTACGTGCAAAAGACCAAAGTGACAATGTACAACGTAGTCAAGCAATGAGCATTTATTAAGCATTTACTATGTTTCAAGCACTATACTAAGCTCTGGAGATACAAAGACAGAGCAAAAAGAGCCCCCACCCTCAAAAAGCTTATATTCTAATGAGACTATATAAGTAAGTACCTTTAAGATAAATACAGAATAATTGGAAGATAACTTTAGAGGGGATGTCATTAGCATCTGGCAGACCTGGAAAAGTCTCTTGTAGTAGATAATGTTTGAGATGAACTTTAAAGAAAGCCAAGGGATTCTAAGAGTTAGAAGTAGAGGGGAAGAGCATTCAAGGTATGCAGAATAGTCAGTTCAGAGGCATGTAAAAGGTTGTAGAACAGAATCCGGAAAGATAGGAGAAAGCCAGGTTGTAAAGAGTTTTAATTCCCAAATAAAGGACTTGATATTGGATCCTGGAGGTAATAAGGAACAATTGGGTTTTATTGAGTAAGAGAAAGAGGGACCTGGTAAGATTTATGACTTAGGAGAATCATGGCACCTATGTGTAGGATGGTTTGGAGCAAGGAGAAACGAATAAGGGAGACCAATTAGAAGGCTATTGAAATTTTTCAAATGAAACGTAATGAGAACCTGAACTAGGGTAAAGGCTGTGTTTAGTAGAGAGAAGGGGGCATATGTAAGAGATGTGGTACAGAAAAGAACTATGAGATTTAGCAACTGATTAGGTACGTGGGGTGTGATAGAATGAAGAATTGAGGATGACACAGAGGTTTTGAACGTAGATCACTGGTAGATCACTGGGAAGATACTAATGCCCTTGAAAGCAATAAGGATCTTCAGAAGAATGATGGAATAAGGAGGGAAAGATAATGACTTCTGTACATATTCAGTTTGAGATATTTCTGGGACAGCCAATTCAAAATGCCTAATAGGTAGTTGGTATTATAAAGATGGAGTTCAGGAGGGAGACTAGAACTAGATAAATAGGTCTGGGTATCATCTACGTAGATATGGTTATTGAACTTATTAGAGCTGATGAAATCACCACTGAGAGAATCTAGAGAAAAAGAAGAAGAGGGCCCATGGCAGAGTCTTGGGATAAACCTAATGTTAGTGGACATGACATGGATAAAAATCCAACAAAAGAAACTGAGGAGCAAAGGAGAACCAAGAGAAAGCCGTCATGAAAACCTAGACAGGAGAAAGTATCTCAGGAGATGGCCAACAATCTTTAATATTTCAGAGAATTTTTTAAAAAGATGAGAATTGAGAAGAGGCCATTAAATTTGGCATTAAGAGATCATCAATGAATTTGGAAATAGAAGTTTCAGTTGAATGATACAATCAAAGACAGATGGCAGGTTTAGAGTCAAATGAGAGGAGTGGAAATGGAAGCACCAATTGTAGATGGATTTTCCAAGAAATTTAGTTGAGAAAGGGAAGAGAGAAAGATATATTTTGATTTATAATTGCATAATTGGTTTCTTTCATAATCCTAGGCATTTCATACATTGTAGGCTTCAGCTCATTGCCAAATGGGTCCATGATTCAAAAAAGGTTTAAAAGCACTGCTCTAGATAATAATAAATAGATATCATTTATTTAAGATTTGCAAAATGCTTTACACCTATTATCTCATTTGACTTGATTTTCACAATAACTTTGGGAAGTTAAGCTTTTGATCTTTTGACATTTTGTGTGTATCAGTGCAGTACTTAGATTGCCCATTACATATGATTAACCTACCTCTTTTTTATTTTATTTTTTTTAATTTATTTAACATATTTAGTTTTCAGCATTGATTTTCACAATAGTTTGAATTACAAATTTTCTCCCCATTTCTACCCTCCCACCCACTCCAAGATGGCGTATATTCTGGTTGCCCTGTTCCCCAGTCAGCGCTCCCCTGTGTCACCCCACTCCCCTCCTATCCCCTTTTCCCTTCCTTTCTTGTAGGGCAAGATAAATTTCTACACCCCATTGTCTGTGTATCTTATTTTCTAGTTGCATGCAAAAACATTTTTGTTTGTTTTTGAACATCTGTTTTTAAAACTTTGAGTTCCAAATTCTCTCCCCTCTTCCCTTCCCACCCACCCTTCCCAAGAAGTCAAGCAATTCAACATAGGCCACATGTGTATCATTATGTATAACCCTTCCACAATACTCATGTTGTGAAAGACTAACTATATTTTGCTCCTTCCCAACCCATCACCCTTTATTGAATTTTCTCCCTTAACCCTGTCCCCTTTCGAAAGTGTTTGTTTTTGACTACCTCCACCCCCATCAGCCCTCCCCTCCATCATCCCCCCCCATTTATTTTTATCTTATTCCCTCTTCTTTCCTGTGGGGTAAGATTCCCAATTGGGTATGTATGGTATTCCCTCCTTAGGCCAACTCTGTTGAGAGCAATGTTTACTCATTCCCCCCTCACCTGCCCTCTCCCCTCCTCCCACAGAACTGCTTGCTCTTGCCTCCTTTATGCGAGATAATCCACCCTGTTCTATCTCTCCTTATCTCCCTCTCTCAGTATGTTCCTCTCTCATCCCTTAATTTGATTTTATTTCTTTTAGATATCTTCCCTTCATCTTCAACTCACCCTGTGTCCTCTCTCTCTCTCTCTCTCTCTCTCTCTCTGTGTGTGTGTGTATGTATATATATATATATACATACATACACACACACACATAGATATATACATACATACACATTCACCCATATATATATATATACATAAACATATATGTATGCATATTCCCTTCAGCTACCCTAATACTGAGGTCTCATGAATCATACTTGTCATCTTTCCATGTAGGAATGTCAACAAAACAGTTCACCTTTAGTAAGTTCCTTGAAATTTCTTTTTCTTGTTCTTTTTTTTGATTACCTTTTCATGCTTCTCTTGATTCTTGTGTTTCAAAGTCAAATTTTCTATTCAGTTCTGGTCTTTTCACTGAGAAAGCTTGAAAGTCCTCTATTTTATTGAAAATCCATATTTTGCCTTGGAGCATGATACTCAGTTTTGCTGGGTATGTGATTCTAGGTTTTAATCCTAGCTCCATTGATCTCCAGAATATCATATCCCAAGCCCTTCGATCTCTTAATGTAGAGGCTGCCAGATCTTGGGTTATTCTGATTGGGTTTCCACAATACTCAAATTGTTTCTTTCTGGCTGCTTGCAGTATTTTCTCCTTCATCTGGGAGCTCTGGAATTTGGCGACAATATTCCAAGGAGATTTCTTTTGGGGATCTATTTGAGGAGGCGATCAATGGATTCTTTCAATTTCTATTTTGCCCTGTGGCTCTAGAATATCAGGGCAGTTCTCCTTGATAATTTCTTGAAAGATGATATCTAGGCTCTTTTTTTGATCATGGCTTTCAGGTAGTCCAATAATTTTTAAATTATCTCTCCTGGATCTATTTTCCAGGTCAGTGGTTTTTCCAATGAGATATTTCATATTGTCTTCAATTTTTTCATTCTTTGGTTCTGTTTTATAATATCTTGATTTCTCATAAAGTCACTAGCTTCCACTTGCTCCAATCTCATTTTTAAAGTACTATTTTCTTCAGTGGTCTTTTGGACCTCCTTTTCCATTTGGCTCATTCTGCCTTTCAAGGCATTCTTGTCCTCATTGGCTTTTTGGAGCTCCTTTGCCATTTGAGTTAGTCTGTTTTTAAGGTGTTGTTTTCTTCAGTGTATTTTTCAGTATTTTTCTGGGTCTCCTTTAGCAAGTCATTGACTTGTTTTTCATGGTTTTCTCGCATCCTTCTCATTTCTCTTCCCAATTTTTCCTCTACTTCTCTAACTTGCTTTTCCAAATCCTTTTTGAGCTCTTCCATGGCCTGGGACCAGTTCCTGTTTTTCTTGGAGGTTTCTGTTGTAGGCTCTTTGACTTTATTAATTTCTTCTGTCTGTATGTTTTGGTCTTCTTTGTCAGCAAAGAAAGAATGCAAAGTCTGAGACTGAATCTGGGTGCGTTTTCGCTGCCTGGCCATATTCCCGGCCAACTAACTTGACCTTTGAGTTTTTCAGTGGGGTATGACTGCTTGTGGACTACAGAGTTCTATGTTCCACGTTTGGGGCGGAGGTGCCAGCTCTGCCACACCAGCACGGCTCCTTCCCCAAAAACCCCCAACCCGAACTGGGCTTAGATCTTCAGCAGGCTGTGCACTCCTGCTCTGATCTGCCACTTAATTCCTCCCACCAGGTGGGCCTGGGGCCGGAAGCAGCAGCAACTGTAGCTGCCCCACCTCCGCTGCCCCCGGAGCTGGAAGCCGAACCGCGAACTCCCACTCCCGCAGCTTTTCCCACTAACCTTCTCCGCAATCTTTGGTGTTTGTGGGTTGAGAAGTCTCATAACTGCCGCAGCTCACTGATTCAGGGCGCTAGGGCATGCTCTGCCTGGTTGCTGGTCTGGTTGGTCCACGCCGCTCAGGCTGGGCTCTGCTCCACTCCGTTCCCAGCTCCCAGCTCCCAGCTCCGTGTGGGATAGACCTCACCCAGAGACCATCCAGGCTGTCCTGGGCTGGAGCCCTGCTTCCCTCTGCTGTTTTGTGGGTTCTGCCTTTCTAGAATTGGTTCAGAGCCATTTTTTATAGGTTTTTGGAGGGACTCGGCAGGGAGGTCATGCTAGTCCCTGCTTTCCAGCCACCATCTTTGCTCCGCCCCCCCACCTACCTCTTTTTCTAATCATGATATCTACTAGATGATACACTTTACAACGCTTCTTGTACAGAAGTTATTGGTAATAGGTTGTAGTATATTTGCTTCTATAAGTTCTTTCTCTGTTCCCCTTTGGGTCAACTATAATCTTATTTCTTCAGAGATTGTGATATTCCATGAGTTCCAGCCATGTGGTATCATTAAAAAAATACTGGTGATAAAAACTTAAGTTTCCACTTCAGGAGGAAATATGGATATACCTGAAAACACTACACATTTTTCTAAATGTAATTCATCATTCTCTTACTCCTTTTCTGTTCTGGGCCCAGTTTATGGCTCATCTTCAGCTTCTGTCTGAGATGGTTATGCTTAATGGACTAATTCAGGCTGTTAAAAATCTGTTTTTTAAAAAGATTGTCTCTATCTGAATCAATCTTTTTATTCACTTATTTTCTTGCAGGACCCAGGCTTTGGTGATAAATAGAAACCCTGAGCTTTGGGATTCCTTTCTAGAACCTTTTAAAAGGGCATTCTTTAATGTTTTAGAAGAAAAATGTTCAAAATAATGGGGCATAATAATTACAGTTTCTATAAAACTATAGGACGTAGGCCCGGAATGGATCTTGAGATAATATCTTACCTACTTACCTTTCTTTATCTATAACTCATCCTAAAAATATAGTTGTCTACCATCCTTTCAAGTGTCAAGTGAAAAATTCAGTAATTTTTCTTTTTAATGGCCTCCATTATTTGAAAACTCATAGTCAACAGGTTCTTCCTAAACTCATTCTTGTTTTAGTTACACCCAGTTTTCTCTAATCATGAACTCAGAGACTAGCTTCCAATGATCCCTTAGATGATAGCACTTCATATACTTAATAATCACAGTTATCTCCCCTTGAAAAATTCATGCCTATAGCACTTTATCTTTTCATCTAGTCCTTAGCTCCAAAATCTTTAGTGAGCTTTGTCACTCTCCCCGAGATCTCAAGTGATTTTGATCATATGGGAAGACAGGATAAATTTTAATATAGAAATCTCACACCCACAAATGACTAGAAAGCCTTATCACTTTAGAATTAAGACATTTTTAGATGCGGACTTCAAATATTGTACAGTACTTTACTAAAAATCACTATAGTTTAGTAACAAAATGATTTTATTTGGCTTCATTGAGACTTTGTAATAACAATGGAATTTTACAAAGTTTTAAACAAATTTTTAATTTTGTTCTTTTCCTAGATAAACGTGTTGAAAACTGGCCTCTCATGCAGTCTCCATTGCCTACATTATGTATAAGTACTCTTTATCTCCTCTTTGTGTGGCTGGGACCCAAATGGATGAAGAACAGAGAACCTTTCCAGATGCGTTTAGTGTTGATTGTCTATAATTTTGGAATGGTTTTACTTAACATGTTTATCTTCAGAGAGGTATGTTTGTGTTAAAACTCCAATTAGTTACTTCCTTGTAATCTGAGAATAATTGATATCTACTGTTAAAATTAATCTAACGTCCTGGACAATTTTAGCTCTTCCCTGATCTCCCCTAGTCAATAATGACCTTATATAGTATTTTGTTTTATATCTCCCTAATACATTAAATAATATTGGGTATTCTGATGACCCACGTTGGCATCTCTACCCCCTACTAGATTATAAGTGTCATGAAAGAAGGGACATGTTTTATTTAACTTTTATATCACTCTCCTAGCACAGTGTTCTGTTTACACAGGATCATAGAACCTCAAAATTAAAAAGGATCTCAGAGAATTGATCTGCCTTCAATTCAGTTGACTAATTCCACAAGCACTTATTAAGCTAGGTGCTGGGGATAACAAAGAAAAAAATGAAATGATCTTTGCCCTCCATGACCTTACAGTCTACTGGGGTGGGGGGAAGTAATATTCAAACGTACAACATAAACAAAATAATCACACAGTAATTTGGGTGGAGGGACCACAAATAATTGCAATCAGTGTGTGTACTCAGAATTTCTTGTGAGTTTCCTTGTCTATCAAAAATGAAGTAGTAGCTGAAGGTTTTTAATTATTTTTAGATAATGGCATTCTAAAATTGTTTGGTCTCACTAGTCAAGGAAACAAAAACAATTTTTCACAAATATAAATACTTAAGCTTTAATGTAATGTGATAAAATTGGATATGAACCCCTTCACAAATTAAATACTAAGAAAGTTTACATTTTAAGTGCTTTTCAGGGAGGGATCATATTTGACTTGTATTGCCTGATTCCAGACACAGCACATAGTAGGTGCTTGTTGATTGAATGATTGTATGATTGATATGGTTATGGTAATAGTACAAAAAGTCTAGGAATCAAGGAGAGTTTGTATCATGTTCGTAGAATCACAGATTGTAAGCAGGAAGGAAGAACTTTAGGAGTTCATCTAGTTTAACCACGCCCATTTTATAAGACTAAACCAATGCTCAGAAAGCTTAAGTGATTTACCTCTGCTCGTATCACAAAGTGTTATCATTGTTAGCATCATACTTATTATTAAGAAACACTCTCTTTTAGGAAGCAACCCATGAGCTGAGCCTTGAACAAAGAATATCAATTTGCAGTTGAGTGGATTTGGAATTGGAAAAGGACGAGACTGGGAGCGAGAGGACCAATTCAGAAGTTATTGCAGTAGTGTAATAAAATTAATAGTAAAACTTATATAGCATTTGCTATGCGCCAGGCACTGTGCCAAGTGCTCAGTTGGTCCTCACTACAACCCTGGGAGGTGGTTGCTATTGTTTTCCCCATTACACAAATGAGGAAACTGAGGCAAATAGGTTAATTGACTTAGCCAGGGCCACACAGCTTATCTGAGGCTAGATCTGAACTCACATCTGTCCTGATTCCAAGCTACTATTCCACCTAGCTGCCTTTGGTGAGAAGTCTGAATGAGGGTGGTAGCCCTATGTGTGAGAAAGGCAGGGGACAGATTAAGAAATGTTGTGGAGGTAGAATTGGCAAGATTTGGCAACTGATTGGATATGGGGTATAAGTGAGAGGGAGACAGATTGAGGATGATTCTTAGGTTGTAAGCTTGGTTACTGAAAGAATAGTTGTGCCCTAGAAACAGAAAATTTAGGAGGAGGAGTGGGTTGAAAATGGGAGGGGGGAAAGGAAATGAGTTGTATTTGGACATTTTGAGTTTGAAATGAAAATATTTAGCTAGCAGTTAGAGAAGTAAGACTTGGGGTCAGGAGAGTGGTGAGTGGTAAATATATAAATTTATGAGTCATTTGCAATCCAAGAGACTGACCTTCAAAGTCTACAAACTAAACTCTTATTAAGCACCTACTGTATGTAGGACACTGTGTTAGTCCCTGATGGAGACACAAAAATAAATTAGACACATTTACTTCACTTTCTACTGCCATGATTTGTTATTTCCTATCAGGTTTGCATTTCCTGGCCCACTGTGGAATTTATTGAAAATAGCCTAGAACTTTCTCCTCTGTATTCCTGACCTTAAAGCATTTTCTTTTTACCTTCTAGAAGCTAGAATAAAAGTTTGCTTTATGTCTGTCTGCCTTCTTTCTTTACTTTAAAATTTGTGTGTTTGTATATTTAAATATTTTGTATCTTTATCCCTCAAAGTAATTATCTATATTTTAAATACAAACATTTAAAAATTATTACACATATAAACATGCTTTACTGTTAAAACTTTAACCTAAAAATACATCCTTTTTTCTAGCTATTTTTGGCATCAACTGCTGCACGATATAGCTATATTTGCCAGAGTGTGGATTATTCAGATGACGTGAATGAAGTCAGGGTAAGTATATTTAAAGTATTATTGATCAGTAATAGTCTTAAGTAAAAGATCTAAATTTATAGTCAGCAATCTATGAAAACACATTTTAATGTTATAGTGAATTTCTATTTCAACAGTCTATATTCCTCTTAAACATAGTCATATGTATGCATATATGTGTGTGTATATATACATATATACATGTGTGTATGTGTACACATATGGTTCTAAGGATATACCAAAAGGTGTATTTATGACTGGAGTTTATCACTTGTGAAGTGTTGATTTTCATCATCTTTTGAACCATTTGTACTTGTTTTATTGATCAGAAAAAGATTTGGAAGTATTGGAAGGGACAGTTAAGTAAAGTTTTAATGGAAAGGTATGACTTAAGCATTATTAGTGGATCTTGTGTCTGGTAAAGTCTAAAGAAAATATAGTAATCCATGAGAGAATTATAACATATAATGAGCTAACTGGTTATACAGTCGTTACTAAGTACGTACAATTGAAAAGAAATCAGCATTCTCCAACCTAAAACGTATTGATAAAATAGTTAAATTCTTTGCTACAAACCATTTAAAATTATTCAGGCATATTCATGTTCATAAATTATATGTGTTTTGGGTCCAGACCTGTGATTTCATTGGTTTATGGAACTTCTATCACTGATCCATAGTTCATCTGTAATTTACAGTGCTGTAGAGTTGCCTGGGCCACTAAGAGATTAAGTGATCTGACTATGGTCACACAGCTAGTAAAGGTCAGAAGCAGTGCTTTAACATAGTTTCTTATTCTCACTTTGGGTCTAGCCCTCTATTCAATGCTGATTCTCTAAAATACCTATAATAAAAAGTGGTAGAAATTGAAGTGATTTAGCAGAATTGTTCCTTTTTTATTTACTAATTTTTATATCTGTGCCATTAAAAATGTTATTACTAAGCCTAGAATAGGATCAGGCAGGTAATTTCTTTGTTTTTATTATTACCTAACCAAAAAAATATTGCTTCACATAAGTATATGTCTGAAAAAGAAATACATCCAAAACAATGATATTAATTGAATTAAACAATTAGTATAACCCTACACTAGAAGTAATTCTGTAAGTTTTGTCTTCTAAAATAAGGTTTTAGTGACCTCTAAAAGTCAACAAACACTTACCTGACAACCTACCCTATCCCCAACACTGTGGTGGTAGAAATCTGGGTTATACCTAAATAAGTAGAGTAAGTGTGTTCTTCCTTGAGGAGTTTAATGCTTTGTTTCTTTGGGGAGTGGAGGGCAATACTGTCGTAGAGCAATGGGGAGGACTCCTCACAATCTTAGTTTTATGTTTCAATTGATAGGTCAGCCTCACTTGGAGTATTAAATGCATAAAATCAAGGAGTTGATGCATACAATGAATGATTTTTTAGGTACATTTTAAAAGCAGTCCCTGTTTGTGTTCACATTGGATAATGTTGATGTATGAATAAACTTCCCTTTGGTAGGCAGGCTTATTAAGAAAACTTTCTTTAGACCTTCTGTGATCTTGTTTTTTTGTGGCCTTCTTGCTTACATCTCAATTCATTTTTTAGCTTCTTGTCTTTTCTGTAGTTGCATTGTTAAACAAGCAAACAATCCTCCCTGAGATAAAAATAACAGCAACAACAAACAACACTAAGTTTCTATTATAATCTTCTGGTAGGCATAGATTATTTCTTGTTTAAGTCACTATTGGAAAGACAAGAACTCTGCACCGTAATTCTAGCAGTGGAGAGAAACTTACAGCCTGATGGGAGCCTTCCTTGCCCCTACTTCCATTTCTGAGGGAAAGTCAACCTTTACTGTCAGCATTTGTGCACAGCATTGTGTTTTTCCCAAAACATATACTTAAACAAAAAAATACTTTAAAAAAAATTCTTAAATGAAAGGGACCAAAGTGGAGAATTTTATATGGAGGGGTATTGTTCAAAACAACAATCATAAAATGCACCTCTTCTTCCAACATCCCCCTCCCCATCCCCAACAAGAACCCTTGGATTAGGCTTATACCCCACAACATCTTACTGGCAATTACTGAAATGCCTAGTATCCTGCTTTCAGTGAAGTTATTTGGATGACTCAAAGCGTTGCTTGTGTTTTACTGGAAAGTTACTGTTTTGCTGTCAAATTTTATCTTTTAAGGCCAAATCCCCTATCCATACTTCCTCCACCCTCAAATGGGAGTGTATCTTCCTACAGAGATAATAATGTAAAGCACGAAGTGATTTTTTTCTATTATATAATAATAATAATAATAATATCTAGCATTTGTGTAGCACTTTACAGTTTGAAAAATGCTTTACCATGTCATTTCAGTTTATCTTCACAACAACATTGTAAGGAAAGTGCTGTTATTATCTCCATTTTACAGATGATGCAGCTGTAGTAGACAACAGTTAGGTGACTTGCCCAGGGTCACACAGCTAGTAGGTGTCAGAGGCAGGATTTAAATACAGGTCTTCCTAACTTGAGTTCCAGTACTCTTATCTATGGTGACACCTACCTGCCTCTTGAAGGGAGAGACTGTGTCATTTCTGTCTTTGGTATACCTAAATGGAGAAATAGTCAATAAGTCTTTTACTGACTTCAATGTAATAAAAATTATAATGAGTATTTATGAAAAAGATTTAAAATTAAATGAAGACTAAATAACATAGTTCTAATGAACGTAGAGATCAAAGAAGAACTCACAATAATGGTAAATAATTTTATCAAAGAAAATGACAACAATGAAACATACCACAACTTTTGGGATACAGTCAAAGCAGTCAGTGAAAAATATATTTCCAAATAACAAAATAAAATTAGATAAATGAATTGGAATGCAAATAATCAAACTAGAAATGTAACAAATCAAAACTAAAAACAAAAATAGAAATTTTGACAGTTAAAGAAGAGGTTAATAGAATTGAAAGCAAAAAGAAAACCATTTAATTTACAAATAAAGGCAGAAGCTAGTTTTTTTGGGGGGGAAAATTAATGAAGTAGGCAAAGTGTTAGATAATTTGATTTTACAAAGGCAAATAAAACCAAATTACCAAAATCAAAAATGAAAAAGGAAGTTTCATAACAGATGACCAGAAGTGAAGGAAGTTGTTAGAAACTATTTTGCCCAATTGTATGCCAACAATGTTGACAATTTAAAGAAAGTGGATGAATAGTTACAGAAATATACTCAGATTAATAGAACATGAAATAATTTTAAAAGCCCAATTTTAGCAAAAGAAATTGAATAAAACAAATTAACTCCCAAAGAAAAATCTCCCAGGCCCAAATAGATTTATAAGTACATTCTATTCAAACAGCAATTCATTCTAAATATTACATAAATTGCTTGTAAAAATAGACAAAAAGGGAATCCTACTAAATTTCTTCTTTAAGTCAAATATGGCTCTGACATTCTGACATGGAAGAAATAGAAGAGAAAAAAATGAGATTATTGACCAATAACTAATGAATAAAGAATTAATGAGGTGACTGTGACATATTTAAAATATTATACACCATGACCAAGTCAGATTGGAGCCAGAAATGAAGGCTTGGTTAAATATTAGGAAAATTATAAATTAATGACATTGATAACAAAGACATTTTTTAAAACACCCAATTATTTCAATAGATGGAAGAAAAGAACTTTTGGCAAAATGTAGCATTTATTTATGTTAAAAGAGTAAAAATCATAGAAATAAACTGACCTTTCTTTAATTAGGCAAATAATAGCAAATGTGAAAAATTAGGTTTCTCTATAATGGAGAAAAATTAAAGGTCTTTCCAATAAGAATGAGGTAAGGATAAGTAATCATCATTATTATTTAATATAGTTATAGAAATGCTAATTATTGCAATAAGAAAAGAAAAAATGAAGAAATGAATATAGGCAGAAAAGAAACAAAAACATTGCCTTTGCAAATGTTATGGTGGTTTATTTATGGAATCCTAGAGATTCTACTAAAATTAATTTAAATAATAAATTCAATAAACTAGCAAGACAAAATAAATCTGAAAAAATTATTAGCCTCATCTATATTACTAAGAAAACACAGGATGAAGACATTAAAAAAGAAATTTTGGTTAAAATAGCTACAGGATGTATAAAATATTTGTGGGTCTAACAACCAAAATATATCCAGGATTTAAATGAATACAAGTACAAAACAGAAATAACAGAAGACATAAGTAATGGGAGAGAAGTTAACTGCTCATGGTTGAGTTGTGATAATGTAATTAAAATTATACTACCACCAAAGTTAATTAACAGATTTGTTGCCATTCCAGACAACCAAATGATTCTTTAAAGAACAAAATAATAATAAATTCTTTGGGTGGAAGGGAGGAGTAAAGAATCTCAAAGGAAATAATGGGGGGAAATAGGAAGGAAGGAGACCTAGACTGACTAGATCTCAAACTTACAGCAAAACAGTAATCAGCAAAACCATTTGGTACTGTTTTTTTTTTAAATGGAAATGTTGGGCAGACTGCATGGAGCCAAGATGGTGGAGTAAGCAGTAAATTGCTGTAACTGTCCGATATTCACCTTCAAAAAACCATAAAATAGGACCTCAAAATAAATCCCAGAACAGCAGAACCAGCAAAAAGATGGGGCAAAACAATCTTTGAGTCCAAGAAACTTGGAAGATCAGCAAGAAAGGTCTGTCTCACTCAAGTAAAAAGAGAACACAGGCTAGGACAGGAAGCATCCCAGGAAGCCAGCAGCAAGCCCCACCTCATCAAAACAGGAGGAGATCCTGAGCCCCAGTGTAGTAGAGCAGGAAAATGCCAACACCAGAATCCCCCACATGCCTCAGCATAGCCAGGAGAACCAGCAGACTCTACCTCCAAAAATCACCACATGCTCCAGTGTAGTCCCAGGCCAAGAGGCATCCTCCAGCTGTCAGACCTCCACATGCTTCAGTGTAGCCCCAGGGAAACATAAAAACACCCCACTACCCTCAGCACATGCCACACACTAACACTAGCACCCCTAGCTCAGAACCTCAGGAAAGAGATCCCAAAATAGAAACTCCAAGGAACATAATAGCCAAGTCACAGGACTATAAGGGCAAGGAAAAAGTATTTCAAGTGTCCAGAAAAAAATCAATTCAAATATCAGGGAGCCATATCCAGGATTACACAGGACTTAGCAGCTACAACCTTAAAGGATCAGAGATCATGGAACACGATATTCCAGAAGGCAGAGGAGCTAGGGCTACAACCAAGAATCATCTACCTGGTGAAATTAAGCATAACCCTCCAAGGGGAAAAATGGTCATTCAGTGAAAGAGAAAGATTTCAGGCTCTCATAAGACCATAATTGAACAAAAAAAATTGATCTCCAATATTAAGACCCAAGAGAAGGTGAAAAAAGGAAGAAAGCAAAAAGAAAACATAATGGATTCAATGGGGCTGAACTGTTTACATCCCTACATGGGAAGATGATACTTGTAATTCTTAAAAATTGTACTACTAATAGTACAGTCTAAAGGAATATACATAGACAAAGGGTATGGGTATAAGGTGAATTTGAGGGAATGTCATAAAAATTAAGAGATGAGAAAGAAGAGTACACCGGGTGCAAAAGGAAGGGAGAGAGAGGTAAAATGGGGTAAATTATCTCACGTGAAGAGGGGCTAAAAATCTGTTACTGTGGAAGGAAAGATGGGAGGGTGGGCAATGGACATTGCTTGAACTTATTCTCATCAGCATAGGCTCAACAAGGGAATAATATACACAATCAATTGAATATAGAAATCTATCTTACCTAAAAGGGAAAGGAGGGGAGGAGATTAAGTAAAGGTTGGATGATAGGAACAAAACATTGTCAAGGAGGGAAAGGGTGAAAGGAGAGAGTGAACAAACAGGAAGAAAAATAGGATGGAGAGAAACACATGGTAATCATAACTGTGAATGTGAATAAGATGAAATCTCTCATAAAAAAGGAAATGGATAGCAGAATGGATGAAAAACCAGAATCCTACAATATGTTGTTTAAAAGAAGCACACTTGAAACAGAGAGACGCAAACAGAGTAAAGGTAAGGGGCTGGAGCAGAATCTCTTAAGCTTCAGCTGAAGTTAAAAAAAAGCAGAAATAGCAATCTGGATCTCACACAAAGTAAAAGCAAAAATAAACCTAATTAAAAGAAGATAAGGAAGGACACTACATCTTGCTAAAAGGTATGATAGATGATGAAGTAATATCAGTACTAAACATATATGCACTAAGTAGTATAGCATCCAAATTCTTAAAGGAGAAATTAAGTGATTTACAGGTTCATGACCAAACAAGAGATAGAAAGCATTGTGAAATGTAAAATAGATAATTTTGATGATATTAAATTAAAAACTTTTGTACAAACAAAACCAGTGGAACCAAGATTAGAAGGAAAGCAGAAAGGTGGGAAACAATCTTTGTATCAAGTGTCTCTGATAAAGGCCTATTTCTCAAATATAGAAGGATTTGAGTAAAATTTATAAGAATACAAGTCATTTCCCAATTGATAAATGGTCAAAAAATATGAACAGTCAATTTTCCAGTGAAGAAATCAAAGCTATCTATAGAGGCATATGAAGAAGTGCCCTAAATCACTTTTGATTAGAGAAATGCAAATAAAAACAACTCTGAGGTACCACCTCACACTAATCAGATTGGCCAATGTGACAAAAGAAAAAGGAAAATGATACATGTTGGAGAGAATGTAGGAAAATTTGGACACTAATGCGCTGTTAATGGAGTTGTGAACTGATCCAAACATTCTGGAGAACAATTTGGAACTATACCCAAAGGGCAACCAAACTGTGCATTCCCTTTAATCCAGCAATAATACTACTAGGTCTGTATCCCAGGGGTTCATGAAAAAGGGAAAAGGACCTACATGTGCAAAAAATAATAATAGCAGCTTTTTTCCTGATGGCAAAATACTGGAAATTGAGAGGATGCCCATCAATTGGAGAATGAATGAACAGGCTATGGTATATGAATGTAGTGGAATACTATTGTGCTATAAGAAATGATGAAAGGCAGATTTCAGAAAAACCTGGAAAGACTTATATGAGTTGACGCAAAGTGAAATGAGCAGAACCGGGAAAACATTGTACACAGTATCAACAATATTGTGTGACAATCAACTATGAATGACTCAGCTCTTAGCAACACAATGATCTAAGACAAATACAAAGGACTCGGGATGGAAAATGCTATCCACATCCAGAAAAAGAACTGATGGGCTCTGAGTGCAGATCTAAGATGTTTTTTTCACGTATTTGATTCTTTTTCATAGTCTTTTTCCTTTTGATCTGTTTCTTCTTTCACAATTGTGATGAATATGGAAATATGTTTTATGTGATAGCACATGTATAAACTACATCAAATTACCTACCATTTTAGGAAGAGGGGAGGGGAAGAAGGGAGGGAGAAAAATTTGGAACTCAAAATCTGATAAAAATGAATGCTAAATATTCTCTTGATATGTAATTGAGGAAAAAATAAAATACTATTAAATAAAAAAAATAAAGTGGAAGAGCACATAAGAAAATGAAAAAGTTACTCAGCATTACAGACTAGGAAAGCAAATTTATGAGTTATTTCAGTAATGTCCCACTTTTTGTAAGTGGTTTGCAATTTCCTTCTCTTGCTTATTTCACAGATGAGGAAACTGACACAAACAGGGTTAAGTGACTTGCCCAAGGCTGCACAGATATGACTTGTCCAAGGTCAGATTTGAACTCAGGTCTTCCTGACTCTAGGCCTGGAACTTTATCCACTGTGCCACCTAACTGTTCATAGGAAAGCAAGACCCAGGAGCAATTAAATATCTTTAACATAGTGTATGTGAATTCAAGGATTCCAACTCCTGAGATAAGGATTCTATATTCAACAAAAATTGCTGGGAAAACTAGAAAGCACTCTGGCAAAGATTAGGTTTGGACCAGTGTTTCACACCATGTACCACAATCAGCTCAAAATAGATATATGTTCTAAATACACACAAAAAATTGCATCATAAACAAATTGGAGGAGAAGGGCAGGAGAAAGCTTTCACAACTATGGATAAGAGAAGAATAGTTAATAAAACCGGAGGGTGGAGAGCATTATAAAATGGACAATTTTTTGTGTATAAAATTGAAAAGCTTTTTTCACAAGAACAATTAATACACTTATGATTAGAAGAGAAACAATTAACTGGGAAAATATTTGTAGCAAATTTCTCTGATAAACATCTGATATCCAAGAGCTATAGAAAAAGTATTGCAAGTAATGAGAATGAGAGTCTTTTCTGAAAAGATCAGTAGACAGTTGGTCAAAGGATAGAAACATACTGTTTTCAAATGAAAAAAAAACTGCTTAATGTCAACAATAATAAAAGCAATTTCCATCTAGCTCCAAATGAGTGATTTTAAATGCAATTTTAAACAACTCTAACTTTCAATCTCATACTCATTAGATTGGCCAAAATAACAAAACAGGAAAATAGCATTTGTTCGGTAGAGGAAGGAGGCTCCTAATGATAGGGCAGGCACCCTAATTCACTGTTGGTGAAGCTGTAAAATGGTCAAACTGTTCTGAATAGCAAGATACGATGATGCTCTAAAAGTCACTAATCTGTATATACCCTATTACCCCGAAGACGTAAAAAACAGGCCAAGGTACATAAAAAATATTTATTGTACTTTTGTTGTTTTAACAAATAACTGGGGGAAAGTTTATATTTTTATATTAGGGAATGACTAGGCAAATTTTGATAAATGAATATAATAGAATATTGTGCTATAAGAAATGACAAACAAGATGAATTCAGAAAAACCTAGGAAAGCCTTAAGTGAACTGATATATAGTGAAGTGACCAAAACCAGGAGTACAACTTACGCGGTGACTACAATAACATAAAGGAAAGCAACTTCGAAGTATTTAACACTGATCAGTGTAGTGAGCAATCATGACTTCAAAAGACTAGTAATGAAATCTCTTGCCATCTCTTGGCAGAGAGGTGATAGACTAGAGCTCTAGAGTGAGCTACTTCCAGATATGACCAAGCTGAGGATATGTTTTGCTTGACTACTCTTATTTGTTGCAAGAGAGGGCTTTTATGTTGGAGTGGGGAAGAGTTGATAGATAATGATAGAAAAAATAGAAAAGAAAGAAAAGAACAATGAAATAATTTTAAAATATACACAAGTGAGGAGAAGAAAGTTTAGGAGACAAACATAGAAGTTATATGCCTATCATATTAAATTTAATTATTTAGTGTCATTAATCATTATTTGATTAATATCATATTAAATATATGAATTTATGGTGTAGCTTAGATCTACTAGACTGTAAACTTAACTAAGTCATAAACTCCTCCATTTTTTTTATATCCCCCATGATGTTAAGCAATCTGACAGTAGTAAACTCGAAGTAAATATTAATTGAATGAGTGCATGCACAAATATGAAAACTTAGAGACACTTTAGATTAGCATCATCTTTTAAGCTACTGAGCACCAAACCAGGGGTGGAGAATCCATGGCCTCAAGGCCACATGTGGCCCTCTAGGTCCTCAAGTGTTACCCTTTGACTGAATCCAAATTTCACAGAACAAATCCCCTTAATAAAAGGATTTGTTCTGTAAAACTTAGACTCAGTCAAAAGGCCATACCCAAGGACCTAGAAGGCCACATGTGGCCTAGAAGCCACAGATTCCTTATGTTGTACCAGAAGCGAGCGAGACACACCACAGAGTATAAGTTTTAAGTGGAGAATTTATTAGCCGGCAGCCATTGGGGTACGGTACTACAAATCAATGGCAAATGTGTTGGGGTGATGGCTTGCCTTATATAGGATATGGGGGTACATAGTGGGGGGGAAAAGAGGAACAAAGGTCCTGGCTGATCAAAAGATTCAGTCAGGTTATCATACTAGTGGGATAATCTCATTTACATTCCTTGGTGGAGTCACGGAGCCCCAGGGATATCTGCTAGACAGGGTCTGCTAGGTTATCCTTCAGTGGGATGGTCCTATCTACTGACATTCCTTGGTGGAGTCATGGAGTCCCAAGGGGTTTGCTAAATGCCAAAGATATCCGAGTCCATTCTTTCTGGGGGTGCTTGTCAGTAGCTAGGGGTTTCTCAGGGGTTCGTAATTTTCCTTGTATTACACTTACCCCTGAAACCAGATGCATGGTAGACATCATATTATATGTCAGAAACCATTTCTTTTTTTAACTCTCATGTTGCACTTGAAACTTCCCAAGGAGGAAGATTACTGATTTAATAGGATTATTGGGTTGTCTGACATTCATAGAGATTAGAGTTACCTCAAACCAAATTTACATACTGCTAGCCATAAATATACTAGCAAAGCATTGATACCATTTAATTCTTTAAAAGTATTTTACATTAAAAGTCTTAAAAGAAGACTATTATCATACCATAATGAATTCTTTAAAATATAAATGTTGGTTATTCAAAGATATATAGTGATTGCAATTTACTTACTTAGACAAAATGGAATTAATTTTACTCAGAGAATAATTTTGGAAATCATTTCTATAACTGTGACCAATCAAATAGTTTTTACTCCCTCAGCCTATTTGGTGATTCTGAGAGTAGTGTACAAACAAATATAGGAATTATACATTTTAGATGCAAATAGTCCAGTATCATACAAGAGTATAACAGTAGATCAGGAGACATGTTACCATCTGGATAATACTTACTTACGACAAATAATCATGTTCAAACATCTTTAAATAATGTGATGTTGGGAATTTTTAAAGTATAGATTTACTGTAATTAATTTGTTTAAACCTTTCTCCCCACCCCAGCCATTTTCATGCATGTTTCAAGCACTTAAACTCTACAGTAAGTAATCCTGAGCCTTGAATAGGTATTTTCTCTGATTTTATACATTGACTTATCTTTTTTTAACTTTAAATTTTAACTGTTTTCAAACAAAGAATGATCACATTTACATAGAACAAGTGTAGGCATAATACACGGGACCTTACAAATTTAAACACTTAAGCCTGAATGTGAAAGAATCTGTGTCAAGCTCCTAAATAGCCAAAGGATAAAAACAGATTTTACTTACGTACTAGTTTAAAATCTCTTAATGTTTACTTCATGTTCTTTCCATATTGCATCATCTACTTAAAGAAAGATATAAGCACTTAACAGGAAAAATAATATTAGATTACAATGTTTTCTTTCAGAAAAGATTATATTTTGTTTCATTTAAAAACTTAAAAATATTACAGAGGTCACCTCTCACAGACCCTTAATCTTAGACTATAATGTAATCTTTCTGTACCATCTGGTGTCTTAATAGGGCTTAATGCAAGATGGAGAAAAAAAAACACCCTACATTATTTAACAAGGATCATATCCACAACTTGGAAAATATTTACGGTAGTATACTAGGATGAGACTATTGAATTACAGCTTACCTAAATTCTTTGACCATGGCATCCCATGAACCAAGGAAAAATATAAAATGACCTTCATTTCTATGCAACTACTTCCTCCTTTTTTGTTTTGTTTTCCTAATGATTGTGGCATTGTGGTGCAAAAGGGGGCAAAGGCTGTTGAGAATCATAATATTTTTACTATATGTAACCATTAACTTAACTGTTGGTTCTCTAAATGTGAGATACTTGTTCAGTGAACAGTTGACACACTACTGGAATAAATGAAATGCTATTAATTTTGGTGTTCTCACCATCAGTGAAACCAGAAGACAAAAGAAAGTTGCAGCTAAAGGGAAAGAGCTCACAGATGCACTTTAGAGAAGAAAATGAGAGCCAGTAGAATTGGTTTTATTCCACATAGAGGCAACAAATAACATAATTTCATGGAATATTAGATTACCTCCTATTGTAAGGCTTGTAATATGCACTGGCAGAACATTACTATGAAAATAATAGCAACTTATGTACTTACATCTCCTTAAAAAGATTATGAGGTAGAGAAATTCTATGAGAAACTAGGTAAAGTCATCCAAATTAAATTAGCATGTTCTTTGTTACTTAAGAGTTTTAATGCAAAGGTAGGCATAGAAGAAAATGGCAAAAATAAAAAAGATGTTGAAATTGTGATTGAGAATAAAAAAATGAGAGAAGCCAAAGTCCTTTAGACTACATAGAGCTTCATGTTTATCTGCTTTATCATCCTGCAAGATTATATCAACCCTGGAACTCACACTGCTTCAGTACGCCTTACCCCTATAGCTCCTCCATCCCTCTGATTGGAGAAAGTGGAGAGCCTCTCAGAGAACCTCCATTTAAGAAGAGTACTCAGGCTAGCCATCTCATTTCCCACCAGGCTATACTTCTCTGGATTTCTTTATGACCCAACACTTGGTACTGCTGTCTCTCCCTGACCCATCCCCTCCAGCTTTTCATCTTCCTTTTGAGTGTTGCCTTCACCCATTAGATTGTAAACTCCTGAAAGGAGTTTTTTTTGTATCTTTTCCTTTTTTTGTATCCCCAGCTCTTAGCACAGTGTTTGGCATGTAGTAGGCACTTAATAAATGTTTATTGACTAACTGACTATTACACATTATTCCTGAGGAAACAGAGTTGGTAGGTGCTGGTTATGATGAATACTAGATTGCAATGACAAAAAACGAAATTATATTTAACATACAGGAAATGAGCCTTTATTGAAGTGGGAGTCATTCCTGAGTAGACCACTTAGTTGTTAGAGCAAAAAAAAGTATACAAAGAAGAAAGAATAGAAATGAGCAAAAGATATAATGTATAATTAAACAACTCCAAGCTGACCTATTTAAATAGGCTATTGGTACTGAAAAATAGAAAATTAATGAACAGATATGGACACAGATTTTAACAATTTCCTAAGGAAATTTAAACAATGCAAATCATTTACCATAAGGAGGAAGAGCCAAAAGAGCTAGTAAACACTTGATCTCCTTGTCAAATAGAGAGAGATATCAGCCAAAAACAACACCAGTTTAGAATATAAACTTAAAGGCAAATTGTGCAAAATCATAATATCACTTCATAAAACAACAAAAAAGAAGTAAAGGAGAAAACAAGTTTAGAGAATTCTCTAAGGGCATTTAAGGAAAAATTGGAAAGAGCACAACAGATGAAAAATATAAAATATCTTTAAAGATTTTCATGACATACTCTTTTTGCCATAAGTGACAGTAGAAACATTACATTTGGACTTTAATATCACAATCTTGGATTTACTATATGAGGAAATGCATATAGCCTTAGAGAAAGCAGCTAGACTAAACCAAGTTCCTTACTAGAAACAATACAATTTTAAGGTATTGAGTAAATTGAGTCTTATGAATCCATTGTCTGAGAAAATTCCTATAAATGTGATCACTGGACAAGATTTAAAATATATATCAAGTTTATCTAAGTATAAGAGGATGCATATAGGAGAGATGTTATAAACATATTAATATGGAAGAGAATTCAGATGCCAACCAAATTTTTAAATGCATCTACAGTTTTATGTGTATCTATAAGTTTTTATACATATCTGTAGACTACAGAGAGAGAAAAACTCTATAAATGTATCATTGCGGTATAGTTCATCTCATTATGCAACAGAGGCTTTACATAGGGAAAAAACCCTATAAATGTGAATCACATGGCAGCGTTTCATTCAGAGAACAGCCCTGATTACAGCCCATGTAGAAGGGAAAAAAAAGTGTGTGTGTGTGTGTGTGTGTGTGTGTGTGTGTGTGTGTGCGAGAGAGAGAGAGAGAGAGAGAGAGATAGCAGACAATTAAGCCAACATTCTTTTTTTTTAGAGAAATCAGAAAATGTGCAAGAGAGAACTTATATGATTCATATGACTATCACAAAGACTTTGCAAAGGAGAATAAGGCTCAAAATTCATCCCATGATTTACTTTCATGAAACCTTACATAGAAGACAAACCCAAGAAAATCATTAGTCAGAGTTTAAATATTTGTGTCCAGAAAAGGAAGAACTGAGAGAAACTAGTTAAATGTCACCTTTGTGAAAAAAAAATTTATTTAGAGATCATGACCTTGAAAGCTCATTTAAAAATATATTCAAAGAGGCAGCTAAGTGGCGCAGCGAGTAGAGCACTGGCCCTGGAGTCAAGAGGACCTGAGTTCAAATCCAGCCTCTGCCACTTGACACACTTACTAGCTGTGTGACCTTGGGCAAGTCACTTAACCCCAATTGCCTTGCCTTCCGCCCTCCAAACCCCCCCTCCCAAAACCAAAAAATATATATTCAGGAAAGAAGTCCTGGTCAAAACCAAGTGTTGTCTATGGTGATAATTCTAATCAGTCAGTCTAATCAACCTAATCAATCAATTCCCCTTAAACATCAAAAATAAATAAATAAAGAGAATGGACTGCATGGCCCTTAGGAAATTATGTAGTTATTTCAATGACTCAGAGATTGTCCTTGAAACAAAGGTTCATAGTTTTTACATTTAAATTCTCATAGTGCTATTTTATAGATACAAATTGTAGAATACAATAGTCTCTGAAAAATTAAATTTTAGGATTACCTAAAGGCATTGGAGGAAAATTGTGGGCATGAGCAGACTGAAATACATTACAAATGAAGATTGTGGGGAAAAGGCAATATAAAGTATATCATCAGAGAATGTAAGATGGGTGCAGAGAAGGAAGATGGTCTAGGTGCATAGTGATTGAAAAAAAATTGTTGTCTTTATTGGTATCTGTACAAAGTTAAGGGCTATAGATGAAGCTCTCCAGAACATTGGCTAGACTTCTGTGGCAGATTTATTGGAAAATCTGTTATGAATGTTATGACTATATGTTTGAAGGGAATATGCACATCAATGAAATCACAGACCTATCTAATTATCAAAGAAATATATACTATGAGCTTTTGATGGCAGCTATATTGGAAAAAGAGCATGGGATTGAGTTCTAGCTCAGATGTTTTTATCTGTGTTATCTCTATGTACAAAATCAGGCTACTACTTACATTGTTTACCTCAGAGGGTTATTGTAAGAATCAAATAAAATAATGTATATAAAATACATATAAAGTAGACTATAAAGCACTCAGGATGTTGTTGCTGGTGATTATTGCCTCTGGTTTCAATTTATACAAACCATTTCATTCTTAATTGCTGAATTTTTTTAAGAAGAGACCATATATTGTGCTAAAATACATTTAGCTAAAGTATCGATATTATGATATAGCAACTATATTATATTTTATTGTATATTATATGATATAGTATCTATATTATGATAAAGTATATGTATATAAAGTATCTACATTATGATGTATACTAGGCATATGTACCCAAATTATATATTTACAAAGAAAATTAAGGTTTAAATTTCTGTAGTAATTTAAGATAAATTTCTATAATAATTGTTGAAAAGTGTGGCCAAAGAGCTTGAGAAAATTGTATTGGTTTTGGTTTGTTTTATATTCATTTAGCACTGTATAGAGAAAACATCCAGATATCTGGCAGAATGAAATGTTCTTTTAACATTGGGTTCATCCAGCTTTAGACATGATTATTAATCTTTGTATCATGCTATAAATATTTTGACAGCAAATCTTTTGGGGGAAATAAGCTTTGTGTTTTGTATAATCCTTAAAGCATCTATATCATGTAACATATCCTGTAATATTCATGGAATTATTTGAAATAAGCATAGTTACACTATGGTGTTTTGTGTTTACCAACATGTTTATCTTCCTCCTTTTGCAGATAGCTGCGGCTCTGTGGTGGTACTTTGTGTCGAAAGGAGTTGAGTATTTGGATACAGTGTTCTTCATCCTGAGGAAGAAAAACAACCAAGTATCTTTCCTGCATGTGTATCATCACTGTACCATGTTTACATTATGGTGGATCGGCATTAAGTGGGTGGCAGGAGGACAAGGTGGGCATTTTTAAGAATTTTCAGTGAATGGAGAAAATCAACATATTTGCATGAAATATGTATAAATATGTATAAATTTTCTTAAGGAAAATAATGGAGAATTGGAGTTTTGTCTGAATGTGGCACTTATTACCTTATAGACATGTCAGTTAACGCTAAGAGGGTCACATTTATGACTAGTTCAACACCAAAGAGAAAAACCACATGGTGGAGAACTGTTTGACCTGTGCCCCTTTCTCTAGCCATTGGAAATTTGTATCCCATTTTACAGACTCAGAGCAAGATAATCCTAAGGATAATCTGTTCTGGTTCTTCTGTTCTAAAAACCTTCTGTTCTGGTGCCCTTCCAGTGCCTCAGTCTCAAAAGGTCACCAAGATATATATCCTCAGTCTGAAGTCCCCCAGGTCAGCTGTGTAAGTTCATATCTTTTCTTAAAGTGGTTTGGGATTACCCTGAATATCTGGAAACAAGACATTATCCAGAGTGTTAAGTCATGTAAACCAATACTAGAGAGCTTCTGAAATTTTAATATGACCCTAAGAAGTGCTCTAGTCTTCTGAGGATCAGATGAATCGAGAATGTTTCAGAGAAAGACCAGACTATCTGGGATTGTGAAAGACTGCAGTCTATAAGCCTTTCTTGGTTTGCATGAAGGTATGTAGGCCTGAAGCAGTATAGTTTTCAGAACATAAAGTACTGAGTAAATAGTGTAGTTATTTCTACTTTTTTCTTGTCATCCTATTATAATTGGTGAGAGAATGAACTTAATTCACACATGAATTATTTTTGAAAAGTTTTATTTAAAATAAATGCATTGATTCCATTTAAACAAGCAATGTTTCATATAACATTAGCATTATTCCTTGGAGTTCAAGTGGTAAGGCCATGAATATTATTGAACAATTTTTTTTTCTACACTAACACAAAAATGGCATGACTTAAAATATTTTTTATATGGAATTGAGAGTCCAAGTCCATTTCCTCATTTACATAAATGCCCAAATTAGATATTTTAGATTGTGTCTGCATTCTAATTTCAAGTATTTACTAAGGAGAAGCTATAGAATATTTATAAAACTTCCTTGCTGCTAAAAGTACTCCACTCTGGCAATTTTAAACCTAGTGGTATTAAAATAGAACATTTAACCAAATCTATCTACCTACATTTTACTAGTCTATTTCCTGGTGTTTTAGTTTTTGATGGAGACCTTACACCATTTACAAATTCACATTTTGATTAAAATATTATACCTTTACTATCTCACTACCAAATAATAAAATGTGCGAGGGAATGTGGAATGGTGGATAGATAGTATTGGAATGAGAAAAAACCATATTTAAGTCTAACTTCTGTCACATACTGGTTGCGTGACCCTAGACAGATCCCTAGACCTTACAGAGTCCCCAGGCAACTTTCTAATAATGTTATAGGGCAGGTGCAAATCTGCATTGTTAGGTGAAGTTTCCTCCTAGAGAGTTCTCTATACCAATGAAGTCATGTGTCTGATTTAGAAGGAGGAGGAAGAGGAACAGAAGGAGAAGGAGGAAGAGCAGGAGGAGGACAAGAAGAAGAACAACAACAACAAAAACAACAAAAAAAATTTGCTTTACAACATTTGAAAAACATCCACATCTCCATTAGGAAATTAGACCATTCTTATTTAAAATAGCTAGTAACCACCTATTTTGTCTGCTATCAGATTTCAAATGTTAAAACTTCTTCTTGGGGGAGGCTTTTGTATTAGCATTATCTTTTCAAATGTTTTCTAATAAGTATTCAAGGTCAAGTGTGAAGAAGGCTCCAGGTTCTTCTGCCACCTACTCTCCTTGTTCCGGTGATTCAAAGTTGCATTCTGCTGAGGTGAAAGCTTCTGTTATTGTGCAAACTCATTCCCATGTACTTTAGCCCTCTCTGGGTTTATTTTCCCTATCTTTCATTATCTTTATACTCTTTAGACTCCCTATATTGTTGTTAACAATCTCTCTTAGATCCTATATCTCCTCTTGTGCTTTCTTCTCAAAAAAGAACCACATCCTTGGCTACTTGATCCAGTACCAGATGCTCCTTCTCTTCACCTCAGACAGTCACAAAGGACAATAATTTCTTAGCTCTCGTCATAAGCTATAGATCCATTTACTCCATGTTTATGAACTCTGAAATTCCCTCCTTTATTGAAAACTTCCTGTCTTTCCACCTCTCCCTCTCTGCCTTACTCTTGTCTGCCTAAACATTGAAACTCCATCATGACCACTAATCTCTCTGTTCATCCCTATTCTACCAGTCCGTCACTCCTGTTGAGGACTTATATCCTGCCCTTTATATTCTTGACTCTATACACCGCCCTTTCCTCTGAGTCTCTTGTACCCTGATCCTATCACCACTTGCACCTTGTCAAACCCAAATTTGTTGTTATTCCCTCGATCTGCCTTCATCTGCTGCGGAAATGCAGTTTAGAGGAAGACACGTGCTATTCTGACCAGGTCATCTGCAGTTTCCTTTCATCTCATTTCACCTAGCTAAACAGGGGAGTTTATATTTGATTTTTATAGGTAATAGGGAGTCACCAAAGTTTACTGAATAAGGCAGTGATATAGGGCAGTGACATAGTCAGACCTGTGCTTTAAGTAAATTACTTCACCAGCTCTGTGGAAGTGAATTGGAGAAGGGATAGACTTGAGGTAGGACAACCAGTTTGGCGGCTATTGCAATAATTTAGGCAAAGGTTAATGAGGGCTTCAGTTAGAGTGGTGCCTGTGTGAATAAAGAGAAGAGAGTGGGTAGGATAGAAATTGTAGGGGTAAAATTGGCAAGACTTGGCAATTCAAGTATGACACTGAAATTAACCACCTAGGAGCCTGGAAGGATGATGGTGTCCTTGACAAAAATAGAGACATTTGGAAGAGAGGTGGATTTTGGGGAAAGGGAGAAAATGAGTTCTGTTTTGGACATGTTTGGACAAGATGTCTTTTGGACGTCTAGTTCAAAATGTCCAGGAAGCAGTTGGTGATGTGGGACTGGAGCTCTGTTTCCTCTTCTATAAAATGTAGATACTAACAGCACCTACATCACAAGATTGCTGTAAGAATTGAATGAAAGAATGAATGGGAAGCAGTTTGCAATCCTTAAAGGCCTGTACAAATGCGAGATATTATTATTACACCCATAGTTAGGGGCGTGATAGGGATGATGACCCAGCAAAGGAGGCTGAGGAGTAGTCAGACAGGTAGAAGGAGAACTGTTTGAGTGTCATGAAAACCCAGAAAAGAGAGAATATCTAGGAAGACAGGATAGTTCTGTGGAAAGGTCAATGAGGATAAAGACTGAGAAAAGGCCATCAAATTTAACAATTAAGACATTAATTGGGTTAGCTGCTGAGAAGGGAAAATCACTGTCACTCTCCCTCTTTCTCTTCTTCTTCCTTGGGAAGGAAGGGGGACCCATCGGCCCACTTCACCCTGGGCTGCTTCTACTGGAGCCATTTGTACCCCCACATTGGGTCTTCACCAGGTCCACCTGTAGGATGATGGTCCCTACCACTTACCACTCTTTATAACTGGTCCTGTGTTATTTCTACTACTCTAGACTACCTCTCTTTTTGCACTTTCCTTCTTTAGATAAATATAATGAACTTTATTTAATCTTTGATGATTTGAAGCTATTAGAGTGATTTATTTTAGCATTAGTCTGATAATTACCATTTTACAATTTTATGTGCATAGAAGGCTTAGGAGATAAGGCTGGATTTGTATTGTCCCAGAACATACCCTAAAATTTGGAATAAATTCATATATAAAGCTTCCAGGCACGAGTTTAAAATAATATGCTTCTTTCTTATAAAAATCTAATAACAACAAAATTTCAGTTTGAGGTTCTGATTGAGTTGCTATTATAACATTTAAGATTGAGAAGTAGCAAAAACCAAACAAACCATTTTAATATTATAATTATCACTTCTGTTTTTCAACAGCATTTTTTGGAGCTCAGCTTAATTCTTTTATCCATGTGATTATGTATTCATATTATGGCTTAGCTGCATTTGGCCCGTGGATTCAGAAATATTTGTGGTGGAAACGATACTTGACCATGTTGCAGCTGGTAAGTAAAATATTTGTTAAATTTCTTCTGGAAACCAAATGAGAATATTATTTAATAGAAAGTGTTTGAATTAGATTTAGGTTGTTTTTTAAAAATAGAACTCCTTTCATCTCTTTAGCCTCAGCAGTTGAGATTCTTTAGAAATTACTTCCCTATTATAGATCCATTGGACAAAATAGTCATGTTCACTTTAATTTTAATGTCTTCTGAACTATTGGAAATAATACTTTCCTCTCTAAACAAAAACAAAGTATTTCATGAAATAAACATGAAAACAGATTTGTTCATTAAGCTATAATAGAAACTGTTAAGTGACAGATCTTAAAAATCAATAGCATAATTTTTAGCTAGCTAAATGAATTAATATTAAGTGTAAGGCATTTTCATAGCACTTTACAGGAATTTCTCCTTTGCATTTCTCATGCTTTTGATAACAGTTGCTTTTATATGTCTTGTTCACTCCATTAGACCATAAGCTTCTCTAGAGCAGGGTTTGTGTTGCATCTTTTTTGATTCCCAGTGCAAAGCACAAGGCTCTTTGTGTATTTAGTAAATGTTTCTTGACTGAATTTGGAAAAAGGTGATTATACTAACTAATTTTCATAACTACAATCTTTCTCTTATTTCTTTCAATACCACTTATTTTATGTTGCTTATCAATTACATTAGAGCCTCAGGTATTTTGAAAACACTGGAAAATTGACAAGCACTATAAAGTAAATGCTATCGAAAAAAATGAGAAAGGCTGTAGTTCAGAGAGTTAACTAGGATAATCACCTTTCTCCAACTTCAGTCAAGAAACATTTACTAAACATGCAAAGTCATTTTATTCTTATTTAACATCCCCTCTGACCTATTTTCCCTACTTGCATTCATATTCACAGTCTGAGTCTTCATAGAAAAGCAGTTATGTCACTAACAGGTCCCTTTGAATCTGCAATCCAGCAACTTTAGGACATAAGTCCCCAATAAAAACCATAGCTAAAAAGAGTTCCCCCATAAACCTGGGGCACACTCTCCCACAAATATACACAATGCACGTGGCAAGAATGAGTACAAAGTTGGAGTACAATGATGGCAAGTCTCACATGTGTAAATCATGCCTCCACAGCTCTAGGGCCATGATGTTCTTCTCTGCTTGCATAATTCTTATGAGCCCTGCCTCCCTCTCTCATCAGTTTATATGTTAAGGGGATTGCTTTTCTGGGCGTCTAGAATCTGTACTTCTTCAGAGTTCAATTCTTAATTGCCAGAGTTAACTCTTTCTTGAGTCCATCACTGGCTCTTTTCTTTTCTGCCAGAGATCCTACTTCTTGAATGCTATTTGAATGCTACTTCTCTGTGTGGAAGGTGTTTGTTCATTGCTGGATGCAAGGCCTTCTTCTGCTTAAAAAGCCCAACTTCAAAGTGCCATGGCCAGTAAGAGGAGAGCAGGCAGAAAAATCCTCTTTTCTTCTGCTTCCCTCAGGTATAGGCAAGAGAACCTCTTCCATAAGCCTTGTTCTAGCTTGCACTAGGTCCAGAGTTGGAGAACTCAGCATTTTAAAGACCTTCTAGAGGCATAGTCAATTTTCAGCTGGCTAATACCAAGCTATTTCTCTAATTCCATCAGAGAAAAAATTGTTAACATTTAATAATATAACTGCTGAATTTTAACACTTTCTTAACACATAAACAGATTATATCCTGGTGGAAACAATCAGTTGGTTAGGGGCCAGTTCTCCCTTTTACTTTTATCTGAAAGGCGTGTGTTAGGATAGAATCAAAACTGGTGTTTGGGATTTTTAAAATAAAAACTTTTGCCTTGAGAAAACATTGTGTATATAAGCATATGTATAGGTGTAATTGTATTTGTTTTAAATTTTAAGTCTCTGATCAAATCTGTTTTACCTTCCTAACTAAATTGTTTTTGTCTTCCATGTTTAAATCAGATGTGGCCTTATTTTAAACCCTTAGTTTACTTTTCCTTTTGTTTTTCCCTAGTGACATAATGGAAAGACCCAAGAGTAGAAGTTAAAAGATTTGAGCTTTAGTTCTAGTTCTTTTGTTATCTGTGTGACCACAGACAAATAACTTACCTGTTTAAAATTGAGGAAACTGAAGTCCAAGGAGAAGGTTGAATTAGATTAGTTTTCAAATCAAATTTTTTTCAATGAATAAATATATATATTCTCTTTCTCTTACTTCTCCTCCCATTGAAAAATAAATAAGAAAAGCAAAACTTTTGTAACGAATATTCAGGGTCAAGCAAAAAAAAATTCTTCATGTCCAAAAACATTGTCTCATTTTGTACCATGAGTCTCATATATTAGGAATTAGTCAGCATGCTTCATTTGGTCCTCTGGAATTGTGATTGGCTATTATGTTTATCAAAGTTCTTGAGTCTTTCAAAGCTATTTATCTTTACAATGTTGTTGTTGTTGTTACATAAATTGTTCCCCTGGTTCTGCTTATTAAACTCTGAAATAGTACATACAAGTATTCCCAGGCTTCTCTGAAACAATGCCTTAACATTGGTATAGTATAGTATAGTTTGGTATAGTATAGTGTAGTGTAGTATAAACAATACTTTCATTATTTCTAATAACACAATAGTGTTCTGTTACATTCATATGCCATAATTTGTTTAGCCATTTTCCAATTGATAGACATTCCTTTAGTTCTTTGCCACCACAAAAAGAGCCTACTATAAATATTTTTGTACATACAGGTTCCTTTCCCACTTGTCTGATCTCTTTTGAATATAGCCCTAGAAGTGGTATTGCTGGGTCAAAGGGTATGCCCATTTTTATAGCCCTTTGGGCATAGTTCCAAATTGCTCTCTAGAATGGCTAGATCAGTTCACAACTCCACCAATAATGTAGCAGTGTTTCAATTTTCTCACATCCTCTTCAGCATTTATCATTTTCCTGTTTTGTCATGTTAGCTAATCTGACAGGTAAATGCCGTCTTTAAAAAATAAAGTTACTGTACCAGATAATCTAAGATGTATTTCATAAATATGACACACAAAGCCAAGGGAGAAGCAGGGGTAGAATAATGATAAAAATCACCAGAAAATTGTTTTCTTCATGAGTAATGGCATTTAGGATACAGATGAAAAATGTAGACATCCTGCTTAAAAATGTGTATGTTTTCAAAAAGCACATAACCTGTGACCAATGATTATAAGTTCAAAGTTGCAGAAACCAATTACTTTTAAAGGAAATGCTATCCAACAAGTAAGTGAGTAGTTATAAATATTGGTAATCTAGTTAAGCAAAATAAAACAGTTGCGGATGCAAAACCTTGGTCAAAGGATATAATCAGATTTGTAACTTAATCTATGTGGCTAGATTACAATCCTCCCCTGCCCCTGCCAAGGAATTTCTATCAATTTACAGTCCCATTAACATTGTAATAGATTAAGGTAATGTCATATAAGAGAAATAGGAGTTTATTTGGAGTCAGAAGATCTATGTTCAGATCATACCTCTACCATTTACTCCCTTTGTGTTCTTAGGCAATCTCTCTGGGCCTGTTTCCTCATTCATGAAATGAGGAGGTTGGACTAGATATCCACTGCGGTACCTTCCAGTTCTAGATCTATGATTCTATGATCCTTTGACTAGATTGCCTTTGAGTTCCCTTCCAACTCTAAATCTATAATAATATTATCCTTTTTACTAATGAGAAGGGTTAACATACTCAGTGTTTTAAGTTCTTGAATGATGTTAAATCCATATTAGTTGTTTCTCTTTTTTAATACTGAAAAACTTTAGCATAAAGGCTATTCTTTAGTATCTTTGCCCACCATCTGTGTCCCTGTTTTTTTCTCTATGCTTTGTTCTTACTTCCCAAATAACTGCTGTATTATAATTTTTAAATGTTTTATCACCTCTACCAGAATTTCTTAGCTCCTTGATCTAGTGACTGTGAGTGACTTTCACCATTATATCTTCCTCAGTACCCTGCAGTTTCTTACAAATGGTAACTCTTCATATATTTGTTGAACAAACAAATGCCACAAGTAAATTAGCCATAGAAAATGCCAGTGTCTGCTCCAATATCATTTGATGGTGATCTTGACAGGGCAGTAGAATTGGACTAATTTGTTCTTAGGATATGGGCCGAGTAGCCTTAGTTTTCCAGAGCAAAGGATTTACCCACAATCAAACTAAAAAACCCAGAAACCAACCTAATGACTGTTTTTCAAAGCTTGGCATTTATTATAATTTGATTTAATCATAGCTTGTATTAAATTTTATCAGTGGAATCATAGCCGAAAATACTACTCATTTCTACTGTGAGTTGCTAAACAGCTGAGCTAACCAAACAGGAAACACAGCCTTTTCAGAATACTGGGTGTGAAGGACTTGTTTGGAACCTACAGGTAGTTTTTATTTTTCAAGCTTTTGGTGTCAGAGATGTCTTTCAAAGATGTATAAATTACTTTTCCTATTATCTAAGTGTCTTTGTGATACTTGTCTGTATATTGAGATTGTAATGGGAAAAAAGAAATGAAGGCAAAAAATAAGTAGATTGTAGAGAGTTTATTTCTTTTCTCATAGCCTATACCTGTTTCTCATGGTGAAAGCACAAATAAGCACTCACACCTATACACACACCCTTTTTTCAGTGATGTGAGTTCTGAAGATGATTGTGAAACTGGAGACAATCAAAAATCTTTATTTTTGCTATTGGCAGTTGAAGAATTTTATTTTCATTTCTATATATCCAGGGTCTAGGCATGGTGCCTCACATAGTAGATGCTTAACAAATATTTTTTGTATTATGGAATCATTTGAAATAGTTTAATTTTTCTTGGGTCCCTTTAAGTTCTAAATTCTGTCATCCATAGAGGTTATCTGTTTCAGCCTCATCATTTTACAGATGAAGAAGGAGACCCAGACAGGTTGAATGATTTCCAAAGGGTCATGAATGTAGTAAATAGAATGGGGCCGCACTCCAGATTCTGTGACTACAAACTCAATATACTTTTCATAAGATGTTTGTTTGTTTTTTGGTAAGATAGCACCCCAAGGAGAGAAAAACACTTGACTTACACAACTTAAGGAGAGTTATTATCAGTTCTATAGAAGGGACATAATGTCTTTTGGCTTGTCCAAAACATAGCATAAGATAAATCCTTTTTACGAATTACCTAACAAGTCAGTCTTATATAATTAATTTAAACTTATTTATTTAATAAGTTTACCTGTGTTTTAATTCTCATGATACGAGTAGTGCTGTGCATGCTTTTTAAAAAAATTTTATGATTTCGAATGACAACTTCATGATTTATGGTTTTGGAGTTTAGGGGTAATTTTTAGGATCATTTTATAGATCTTTTCAGGACTTAAATTTGTCAAATTTCCATTTACTTCATAAAAAAGTTTTAAATGTTTATTTACCTCTCCCTTAAGTAAGAAATGACTATAAGGTTGAGTTTCACTGTATTTTTAGTTATACAGATTATCTCCAAAGTCCCCAAAGCTATTAAAACTTAGGTCTGCACTAAGACTTTTAGGACACTATCGTATATTCCTCTAATACAGATTAAGATAGCTCTGAATTCTGGGAAAACAAAAACAAACTTAGAACAGCCTAAAATAATTGAGCTATAGACAAAAAAATCTGATAAAAATGGAAAAATAGCACTAGTAATATACTTTTTCATTGTGCTGAAAGATGTGTTTATTTAGGTGAATAAGTTTTTTTTTCCCCTAAAGATCATTTGTGAGATTGGTATATACCTAGGATCATAAATTTAGAGCTAGAAGGGACCTCAGAGATCACTTAGTCTAATCCCTTCATTTTACACCTGAGAAAACTAAGGCCTATACAACCTGTATCTGATTTGCCAAGGCAAGGGTAGAGAACCTGCAGCCTTGAGGCCACTCATGGCCTTCTAGATCCTTAAGACTGATTACTGAATCAGTCAAAAGTCCACACTTAGGGATCTAGAAGGCCACTCGTGGCCTGAAGGCCGAAGATTACCCACCACTGGCCTAAGGTAACCAAAGTAGTAGAAGCAGAGCTAAGATTCAACCCAAGGTACACTGACTTCAACTCTTTACATTGAACCATGCTGCTCTCAAAAGATAACTATATAGTGCACATTCAATTTAATCTTATCCTATGCATTTCTTCTTTTAGGTTCAGTTCTTTGTGACCATTGGACATACAGCATTGTCTCTTTATACGGATTGCCCCTTCCCCAAATGGATGCACTGGGCTCTCATTGTTTATGCCATCAGCTTTATTTTTCTGTTTCTTAATTTCTACTTTCAAACATACAACGACCCCAAGACACCAAAAACTCGAACAGCAGCAACAAATGGTGTTTCAGCAAATGGTGTAAGCAAATCAGAAAAGCAGCTAGTGATGAATGGAAAAAAGAAGCATAATGGAAAGGCAAAAGGAGAGTAACTGGATCCAGGCCTTAATTTTTGTTGACACTGAGGAACTTCCCATTTGATAAAATTTTCAGGGAAAAAACACAAGCAAATAAGGGTTTGGAATAGGGAGAAAGGAGCCTTCTCTCTCTGTGCCAGTTAACCTTTAGATTAACTAAAGTGTTAGGTAAGACACCCAGATGTTTATTTATGAATATTGTTTTGACAATAAAGACTCCTAGTTAACTTTTGATTTTTTCCAGACTAAAGGATGATCCTGTTATTTGGAAGATTACCTGTCAGGCCACAAGGTTCTTCACAGAAAAACTCTTGCTAGTAGAATACTAGCAAAACATAATGGCGTTTTCATAAATCTTTTTGTGCATATGTGCAGTTTCTTCTGAAGTTGGTTTTTGAACCAACTAGATGACCCATATCACAAAGTGACTGTGTTTAATGAGGACATTAGTGTATACATATGTGCCCTCACAAAGAACCCTTTAAGTCTAAATTATCAGCTACATGCCCTAATTTGAAAGGAAACACTTTCCATTTTCTGGGTTGAAGCATAATGGTAATATAAACAATCTTAAGTATTCTGGATTTCAATTTACTTGCTGAAGTGGTCTGAATATGCCATTTTTGTTATAATTAGGTATTAAAAATCTGGTAATGACTCTAAACTCTTAAGTGTTTGGTGAAGTCCGGTGTCGGTGAATATAAGAAAATATAAGAATATAAGAAAACGTTGCAGATAATATGTTTTAGCAATCCAAATGTTGGAATAACAGTGATGCAAATGATTTTGGGGAAACAAATTTTTGTGAGGAAAAGGTAGCCTTGAATATTTCTATTTCTGTCAGAAATGTATTATAAAAAATTATAATTATTGTCTGATTGGAACATGAAACGTCTCTTGTCTTTATTAGCAATATCAGCAGAGTTGCATCTATGTGCTGTTAGAAAAGAGTATGTTGATTTTATCAGGCTTTCCTTGTTTTGATTTTAGTGTCTGTTACAGATTTCATAAGTATAAATATACCTACCTCTTTTGTTGAAAAGAACATTTAAAATTAAATAAATTTTAATTTAAAAAATACCACATACACAAGGGGTCTTCCCGTGTTATGTTAGTCATATTAACTCCAAAACCCACTACTCTTCCTTAGTTTTGTGAATAGTGTATACTCAGGTTTTTCTATAAAGTCATTCTTTCCATTTAAATACAAGTTTAGTTTTATAGTGATAATTTTGTTGTGATTAAGTTCAGGTATTATTTATTAATAACATGTAGTACAATCCCATTCTAGTGCAATATTCTTGACTCCTTGGTGCTGAAAGCAAAAAATTCATGATGCTTAATGTCATAAGGTAATAGACAAGGACAGAACTATAAAACTACATTTGCCATTGAAATGCAATACATAATATGTGACCAATTCACTAGGGAAGAGAATATGTACTGTTTATACATATTACTTGTAAAGCAGTATGGTGTAGTGGATGGAGGGCTGGCCTAGAAGTTACAAAGACCTATGTTCAAATCATTTGACTTTTAAGTATCCCAGTCAATTTTTCAAAGACTACAAATTATGAATGAGGCATGAGTAGAGGAAGTTACCTCACTGGGAAGTTCCCCACTGGGAGTTCCCAATACTGAAGAAATCACAGGTCCAGACATTTAAAAAATATATACATTTTACATAAATTAATTTGTTAGGAAAGTGTTGGACATAATTCTATTAAAAAGTTGAAAACTGTAATGCTTGACACAAAAGCATGAACAAGGTTCTAAAAATTTTATTGACATGTGAAAACTGCATGTGCAGGATATATACTGTATGACTGTGGCAGACAATATTTTTTTAAAATTTTGTAAACCATAAGATATTTATTGTGCATTAAAATTAGGCATTTCAGTGTTTTTTTCTTAATGCATATGCAATTTTAAGAATTGTAAGGTACTTGCTACAGATCCTAATGTTATGGTCTGACAGGATTAACCACAGTTTGTTTTTGCTTCTTAGTTCTGTAATAATGATAGATTTGTAATCTGTATAAACAATCTGTACTGGTTACTCTGAGCTCCTCATTCTCTGCCACTTGATTTCTGCACAATAAATATTCTGCTGCAGTGGGAAAAATGATCTTTTCTCTTAATTAGTTTACTCAGATGTATATTGGTCGCTGGAAGTTTAATTCCTTATCTTTAAGCTATATATGTATAAATAATGGGTTTCTTTTCTAATTTAACGTTGAGACCTTCAAAGACCTCAGTACAACATAGTTATACCTACCTTATATATTTGCATAAAAGCTTATATTTTTAGCAGTATATTTTCCATCGAAAAAATTAGTTCCTTGACTTTTGAATCACATGACAAACAAGATAGAGAACTAGACATTTTCAATAGTCTCTGCCATCAAAATCTCCCCACAGTGAAATTATGCTCCACCAGTAGAGCAATTACAGCTCATGACTCCCAGAAAGGCTAAAAAGGTAATAGCCATATGAATGAACAAAGTGCCTAATCCTCAATATGATGATGCAATGCCAACAGCCCCTACCTCCCAATATTTCCCACACTCCAGCAGGGCACACAGTCCAATGATTGATATGTGTTCTGGGACCCACTCAACAATAGCCCAGCTACAGCAGCAGTTTCTGCCAGCACAACCCGACACTGCTCTCACCCTACCACTCTGTGGCAACAAACAGCAGACTTCAACTCTATCTACCTAAAAAGTTGCAGTAGGTGTATGAGGGATAGATTCCCTCCTTGAGGCTGCCACTCTCAGAGAGAGAACTAATGAACTAAGGAAACTGTGGTAGGAAAGAAGTGTTGTGCAGGGCTATGCACGGCCCAAAGAAAAGGGGGTCTGGAATTCAACTGGGATCAGTTATATCCCCCAAGAACTTATTTTTCAGCAGGGACTGAGGTCATTGAAAAGTGAATTCCCCAACATGAACCGTAGGGGAATATAAAGAAAAAAAAATGACTAAAACCACCAAAGATCTCAGGAGAAAGAAAACCCAGTTAAAAACCCAGATTAGACCCAGGTAAATCAACAGAAGGGATGATGACTACCAACCCATGTAAAGGGTTGTAAACATCTCTGAATAAATATTTCAAGACAAAGGAAAGTGTGCTGATACCTGATGAAACAGAGAACCTCTTGGATTGGAACTACAACACAGAACTAGAGAAGGATGTCCCTTGGTGGTTAAAAGAAAAATCATAATCTTGAAAGAAATTAAAAAGGAACAAAGGGCAGAATTTATAATAATAAATTGAAATAACAAACTGAATTGAAAAACTTGAATCTTTGGTGGCAATTTTTCTCCAAAGAAGCAAAAGACCTAATTGATAGGAATACAAATATATCAATGTGAAGGAAAATCTGAAAGAAAAGACGCAAAAAGAAATGACATTGAAAGATCTCTATATAAGCAAAACATTGACGTAGAAGACTGAATGTATACAGACAACTTAAGGACCATAAGCTTTCTAGAAAAACATGACAAGTCAAAAAATCTGAATACCATGAAGCAAGGAATCATACAAAGAAACGTCCCCATTCAGAAGACAAAGTACTAATTGAAAGAATTCACAAATCATCTCAAGAAAAAAATCCCTCTGCTTCACACTCCAAGACCACACAGTGGTTAAATTTAATTCTAATGACAAAGATTCTGTGAATGGCCTTCATATATAAGCAAAAAGAAATTCAAAGAACATAAGACTATTCTGAACTTGCCAGAAATCACTGAAGGGAATGGAATAACGTATCCTCAGAAACAAAGGAGCTCAAGATACAACCCAAAATTTTTTTTAAAAAGTGCGATCAGATCATTCAACTTTCAAAGACCCCAGTACAACAAAGGTAAATAAATACAGTCATCAAGGAAAGCACAAGTAACAAAATAATCATTCTATTTCTTGAGAAAAAAGAACTAGAAAGTTAACTATGGTGTTTAAATAAAAAAGAAGTAACAGAAGGACCATTAAGATATTTCTTTCTAAAAGTATAAAAAGGCACAAAGATGAAAGTGAAACTTAAAGAAATAGGAGAAGGAGTGGTGGAGAAACAGGCTTGAGACACCACGAACTAAACTTCACAACCCCCTCTACAAATGAATCCGTGTATTTTAGGGGACTAAACTAGAAGGGAGTATGAAAGGGGAGAAGGCAGGTAGAAAATTTAGGGGAATTGTGATGTACCCTAATCAAGGTAATAGTAAACAATGAAGGGAAAATAACTCCTCTAGACTCTCAGTAAGAGGGCATGCAGAAGAAAGGGGGGAAATAGAAAAGGGAAGAGAGAAAGGGGGAGACCCAAATTTCAGTTGTGGTATGGGATCTCAATGAAGAACATTTCCATGGGGGAAGAGAGATATTCTGTAATAGAAGATGGGGCACAGAGAGTCCACTTCTTCTAACAGTGTTTTGCCTCTATGTACAATGCCTACCTCAGGAGAAGGAAAATTGGAGTAACTAAGGGGCAATCAGTTTTCAGTAGGGTGAAAGGGCAAGGACCCAGAGGCAAGATTTCAGGTCAAATGAGAAAGAAAATGATCATGGGGAGGTCAGGGGCTTGAAGTAGATGCAGAGATATTTCTACCATTTCTACCTCCTACAGGAATAGAAACTTCTGTGCATGAAGCGCAACAGAAATAAAGGAGATTTATAAGCAATAACCTAGAAATTGTTGGAAGAGGGAATGCAAGTTTAGTCCTTTATAAGCTTTAATTCTGTAAGGAACATAAAAAAGACTAAAGAAAGGATAGATAAATATGACCAGATAGCAAAGAAGAAAAGTTTAAAATGGACAGAAAGGGAAGAGAATTAATGAAGAGAATAAGGTAAAGAAATAATTCTTAGGAAAGGGTGAAGAAAATGAAAAAAAAACTGAAGAAGTTGGAAGGATGATTTCCAATCAATTGCTTGGATAAAAATGAAGGAAAAATAGGAGAAAATCAGATAAGTAAATGAAAAGAAGAAAGAAAAAAGGAATCATTAAATTAACTTAAACTTATAAATCAGAGGGAAAGGTGACCAATGGGAAGGGGTTAAGGCTTGATGGTGAATCAAGTCAACAAAGGGAAGAGAGACTATTTGAATAGACTTAAATAGATTTAAAAAAAATAATTGTAGCAACAAAACATTGTCTCAAAAGAGGAAGAACAAGAAAGAAATCCCAATTTAGAAAATAAGCAATTCTAGAGACACAAATGGAGAAAATATAAACTTCATTCTGCAAACTTTAAATGTGAATGATTGCCTCACAATTATCAGACTGGCAAAATTGACCAAAAGTTAGACAAATGTTAGAGGGGTTATGGGGGAAATGGGCACACTAATGCACTGTTAGTGGAGCTATGACTTGGCCCAGCTATTCTGGAAAGCAATTTGAAATTATGACTAAAAAGTTATTCAGCTGTGCATACCCTCTGACCCACTGGTGCCGCTACTAGGCCTATATCCCAAAGAGATCAAAGAAAGAGGAAAATCCATATCTATATCCATAAATATAAAAATATTTATATCAGCTTATCGTAGTGACACAGAGCGGAAAATGAAGAAGGCGCCCATCGATTGAGTGGCTAACCAAATCATGGTATATAAATGTAATAGAATATGATTATGTTGTAAGAAATGATGAAGGAAATTGAGTTGCAGAGAAACCTGGGATGTGAGCAGATCAAGAACAATTTATTCAATAATAACAACATTGCAAAGTCAAACAACTTTGAAAGACTTGCGAAGTCTGATTGACGCAAAGACCGACAGTAATTCTAGAGGACTCACAATGAACGTACTACCTTCTGGCAGAGAGGCGATGAACTCAGAGGTGAATGAAAACACATTTTATATGGTCAACGTGGAAAATCATTTTGTTTTGCTATTTATACTTGTTACAAGGGCTTTGTTTTTCTTTTTCTTTGTAATAGTAGAGGGCAGTGGGGGCAAAAGAATATATTTTTGTTATTTGAACTTTTAAAAATTTGATTAGGTACAACAAATTAATAAAATGAAACTGAATGATTGAATAAGAAAACAAAACCTACCATCTTTTATTTATAAGAAATAAACCTAAAAGGCAAAGACATTCATTGAATAAAAATGAGGGGATGGAACAAAATTTACTATGTCTCAGGGTAGTTCAAAAGAGCAGGAGCTATAATCATTTTGTCAAAGAAAAACAAATGTTCCAAATATAAAGCCATATAAAGAAGGAAAATAAATTATATTAAAGGTACTATGGACAACAAACCAATATCAACATTAAATTTATATACTCCAAATGCCAAAGCATCTAGTTTCATGAAAAAAAATTAATTACAAGAATGGGAGTCTCTAATGTTTCTCTCTCAGATTTTTGACAAATCTAACAAACATAAATAAGAGGGAAAATATAGAATTGAACAAATTGCTGGAGCTAGAAATAAAGATTTTATGGTGTCTTCTAAATGAGACCCACTAAGGGATGTACATATTTCACAACACCACAAGGAATTTTTATAAAAATTGACCATTTATTAGAGCACAGAGTTATTGCATGTACAAAAGGCAGAAATTATAAACATCCTTTACAGACCACAATATAATAAAAATATTAATCAGTTTGGGGAGCAAAAGCAAAAGAAACCAAAATGGAGAATTAATCATGAAATTGTAAATAATGAGAAGGTAAAAAATTTCATAGAAACACTAATTATATAAAAGACAATGATAATAGGAGGACTTTGGGGGGGTAGGGGAGGAGCCAAGATGGCAGAGTAGAGGAAGCAGCCAAGGTCTCTTTCCCAATATTCCCCTCCAAACAACTTTAAAATAACACCTCATATCAAAATCTGGAGTACCAGAGGCAACAAAAGATCAAAGTGGTATTTTTTCTAGGCCAAGACAAATGTCCTAGAAGTCAAAAGTCAGAAGGACTGGTCTGTGACCCTGGGGTGGGGGCTGGCCCAGAGGCCATGTGGTGGTAACATCTGTGGTGAGCCTTGGAGGTGGCAACAGCAGCTTCAAGAGCTCTCAAACAAGAGATGGTAAGGGGATCAGGTAACTGGTCAGAAAGGCTACAGGGGACCTCCTATTCCAGCCCTGGAGTGCAGGATGGGATGCTGTTTGCAATCTCCATTGTCCATACCCATCTCTGGGTTATGGTTTCAGTGTGGAGAAAAGCATTTCCTGTCTCAAGGGACCCTGAGGAGCAATATCACGTTCAGTCACAAGGGAGCAGGGGCTCTGAGGAGCAGCATCACTTCCAGTTGCAGGGGAACAGTGATAATAATTCTCCCTGGATCACACGACCTCAAAAGTACTCAAAACTTCCAGCGCAACCCCACCCTCCCACCCCAAACTAACTCTGAAAACAGCAATGCAAAAAAGCCTTAAGCTTAGGGCTGTGCCCCTCCCCAACTTCAAGAACAGAGCCCAACTTTAACACAAAGTTCAGCGTCAAGAAACGGGCTGGAAAAATGAACAAACAACAACAAAAAAAACCTGACCATAAAAATTTCTTATGGTGACAGAAAAGATCAAGACACAAACTCAGAAGAAGATAATGATGTCAAAACAGCCACAAAGCCTCAAAGAAAAATGTAAAACCAACAAACGGGAAAATTGATATTTAATAAAATAGAGGACTTTCAAGCATTCCTGATGAAAAGACCAAAACGTAATAGAAAATACAACTTTCAAGACTCAAGAGAAGCATGAAAAGTAAAAAATAAAAAAAGAAATCACAAGAGACTTAATTAGGCTAAACTGTTTAAATTCCTATATGGTAAGATGATAAATGTAATAAGTCTGAACCCGGATCTTCTGTATCACCATAATAGCTATCTATGGTTGGGTTCTTTCTCTTTTACTTTTTTTTTAGTAGTTTATTTCTTGGCTGTTAACTTTGTGTTAGAATTGGGCTCTAGTCCCAAGGTATGGGGGACACTGTCTCAAGCTTCAGGTTTTTCATGTTGTTTTTCAAGCTCTTTCTGAGAGCCCACTCCTCTCCACTCCTGAGTCATGACCAGGCCCCCCAGCAACACTGTCACTGCAAATGCCCTTACTCCCTGAAGTCCCTCTGTAGGCTTCAAGCTCCAACACATCCCTCTGCCCTGGAACCAAAACCAGGGAATCTTGCTCTCCTGTGAGTGACCATAGCCAGCAGAGTCCCTGTCCCTCTGTGACCACAATCAAGGGGGTATGTTTGGTCCTCCTCGCCTATAGCCACAGCCTGGGACTGCATCTGGTCAGTGTACCTGGGCCCCATGTCCAGTGCTAGTGATCAGCCATCTGAACCCCATGCTGTCTGTGGGTGAAAGTTCCTGAACCTGAGACTGCCACCTACACAGCTGTACCCAGGGTTTATTGTTTGTTGATTCAGTGGTATCACTTCAATCAGACTAGACTACTACCCCCATGGTCAGGTCTTTCTTAACATCCTCCCAAGTTGTCTCAGGCTGGACAACTGCTTTACCCTGACTTTTATTTATTGCTGCCATGCTATTCACTTTGAGGCATGATTTTAGATAGTTTGTGGGGGGATTTGGGAGAGCCTGGTAATTTCCCGGCTTCTTCCACCATCTTACCAGAATACATATATAGAATGGTTGTCTGAGAGAAAGGGAACCACAAAGGGGTGAGGGGAGGCAAATTTAGGAATGTAAAAACTAAAGATGTCAGTATAATTTTATTTTTAAAAGTCAGTTCCCATTAATGAAAGTTTCAGTCCTTGGAAGACATACTTTTATATTCGTTATCTGACGTAGGTTTTTTTTATTTGATTGAAAAAAAAGAACTAACATTACCTTACAATTCTTGAAGAATGTAACGACATGGTAATAAATATTGGTCCACTAAAAGTTAGAATATAAATTTACTCCTTGTTTTGTCCATCAAAAATAATGGGAAATGTAATTAGTGCCATAGCCTCTTATTCCTGTTTTATGCCTCATCTACTATTCTATGAGGCTTTGCTTGTAGGTATTTTCATGTCATTCTCTTCAGGGTTTGTGTCTTGAGTTTCTCTGTCACCATACTACTTCTCTATGGTGGTCCCCTTTAAAATTTTTCCTTATTCTTCCAGCTTTCTTCTTGACTTTGGACTTTATGTTAGAGTACCTTCTATCCTCTTGAGTACTTCTGCATCTCTCTTGGGCTATGGAGTGTGATGTTATTCCAAGATATCAGGGCAGATTAGTCTTGGGAACCACAAGCTTTTAGTGTTCCTACAGTGATGTGACTTAAGGTGAAGTTTGCTCACTGCTCTCGTACCATATGAGCTCTGCAAGTTCCCAACCCAGGTTTGGGTCTGACCAAGACCACTGTTGGCTTAGACCTGACTGGAAGTTTCAGTAAACTTCTTCTGGCCTCAGCTACAATTAGCCTAAGGCTCTGCAGGTTCAGAGTGACTGAACTGCAAACTCCACTTTGGTTTAGGATCCTTGCCTTGGTTATTGCATTTCAGGTTTCACTGTGGGCTTGGAGCTAGAACTGAGTCCCTGCCCTGCTCCTAGGATCAGAGGAAAGTAGTGACTATTTGCTTCTGACCCTGTTCCTCACTTACTGCTCAGCGAGGGCTTCAACCTCTCCATCATATGTAAAGTCAGCCCCACTCCTCCACCTGCACTGGTTCTGTTACCCAGAACTAGGTACTAAACAACAGGATTTCCAAGTGGCGCTAGTTCCTGTACTTTGAGCTAGTTCAGGGATCCCCTAGCACCACTTCCTGCCTTGGTACTTCTTGTCCTGGTGCCCATTCTTGGCCCTCTTTCAGTCCCTGAGAGCTAGACTGCTCCATGCAACCTGGCCAGAGCCTGTCTCTAGTGTCTATAGACCTATCTGTAAGTCCCCCTTAGACAGCTTAGGCTGAAAAAAATGACTTATTGTGATTGTTTTCCTTTGGATTTCCAATTAGAATTCAGTCAGATGTATTTTCTTGATCTTTGTGGGGCAGGTGTGATGAGAGAGTTAAGCTGTACTCATTTCTTCTACAACACCATCTTGACTCTGCCTTTTATCTATTATTCTAGGTATGAGTTTCAAATCCCCAAAATTAAGCTGAAATCTAAAAAGGAAGCAAATGGAATTTTCCTGAATAATTCTATGCAATCATAAGCACTTCAAAGATGATCTCTTAGTAAAGCTCTTTAAGTCAAATGAAATATGTTAATTTTAAGTTGTGATATATCCTTTAGGAATGGAAGCCCTTTTATGGTTAGTTAAATTATTCTATGTTACCAAATCCTTATTTGAAGGGTGCAATGGGTATTTACTTCGTTGCAAGTTACCTGTTCTCTTTTTATATATGACAGGTTGAGCATCAGGTTGTACATGTCCCGATCCCAGCTACTTAAAATTTAGATGAAATTAGTATCAGAGCAAAAAAAGGAAATATTCTGGTGGATTGAGCCATCTGGTAAACATAACATTTCATTCCAGAAAGTATTATAACTGAGATCAGAATTTTAGAAATAGATCACCTTAGAAATATCTGGACCTCATTTTACAGATGGGAAAATAGGTAGAGAGAAATCAAATGACTTGCTTAAATTTATCGGGCTAGGCACCAGAACAAAGGTCTTTTGACTTCCAATATGAGCACGGATTCGTTCCCTATTGCCTACAAAAGACTACAGATTACTTTTATCCTTAAAAGAATATAACCCAAAACAAACAAAAAAGCCCTTCACCTTAATGTGCAATCCTGTAAAGCTATTATCCTATTTCCTCCCTTCCACATCCAAACCACTGCAGGGAAAAACCGTTCCATGAACTCAGTATCTTCATTTCCTCTTCTGCTCATTTGTCAGTCCCTCCCAATATGGCTACTGACATCACCACTCGAAGGAAACTGCTCTCTTCTCTAAACTGATGAATGCAGTCATATAGATTCAGCATCCTTAACTCTTTAATCTCCTTTACCTCTTTTCTCCATAGCCAATTATTTCTTAAACCTTTTCTATTCTTCTTCAGTCATGTTTTCAGTCATATCCAATGCTTTGTGACTCCATTTGGGGTTTTCTTGGCAAAGATAATGGAGTGGTTTCCCATTTCCTTCTTCAGCTCATTTTACAGATGAGGAAATTGAGGCAAACAGGGTTAAGTGACTTGCTTAGTGTCACACAACTAGTAAGTTTCTGAGGCCAGATTTCAATTCAGGAAGATGTCTCCCTGTTCTATCCACTGTGCCACCTAGCTGCCCCTCTTCCATTCTACCTCCACAATATTTCTCACATTTAACCCCTTCTCTCCACTCTACATAGCCACCACCAATGCCCCCATTACTTCTCACCTGGATTACAACAACTACATCTTAATTTGACTTGTGGCATCTCACCTCTGCTCTCACTTACCCATCCTCCACATAGCTCCCAAAATAATATTTGTAAAGCATGAGTTTAACCATATCTTCTACCTCCTCAATAGCCTTCTGTGACTCACTATTATCTTTTGGATAAAATACAAACTCTTCAGCTTAGCGTTTAAAGTCCTTCACTTTAAAGTGCCTCTAACTTACTTTTCTAGGCTTAGTTCATAATACTATCCTTCATGCCTTCTACATTTCAGCCAAAGTGGCTTATTTGCTGTTCTCCCAAAGTGTCATTCTATCCCCTGCCATGGGACCTTGTTCAGGATGTCCTTTGTTCTCATCTCTGCCTCTTCACTAGCCTTCTTCAAGGCTCAATTCAGGTGTCACCTCCTATAGAGAGCCTCTTCTGATCGCCTTAATCATTAGGGCTCTCTCCCTCCTCAAATTATGTTTTTATACATTTTTAATCTCTCCAGCAGAATTTAAGTTCCTTGAAAGCAGGGACTTTTTTCCTTTGTCCCTGTATACCTGGTGCCTAACAAAAGGTGTGTTGCACTTAGTAGGCACCCAATAAATGCTTGGATTAGGTTGAATTTTTCCAATCTGTATAATTTAACTTTTCAATAATAAGGCCATGATAGTACCATGGACTTTCAAAGACAGGTTGAATTAGTGAAGTGTTTTCCTTAATTTTCTATAATAAAAAACATGAAAAATATTAAAATATTTAAAAGCATTAATCTTGAGATTCTTAAAGATATTAATAGTGTTTATGGCACTTCTGTTAAGATATTAATCTAATGGCATTTTCTATCATATTTTTATTAGGTACATTTTCATTTTACAGTTGACAATTCAGGCATCCATTCAAATGAAGGAGAGAGCCAGCTTGTGCTATAGTGAAAAAACCTTGTATTTGAAGTCAAAGGGCCTGGATTCAAATCTTAACCTTGCAACTTCTTACCTATGTTGAGAAGGTAATTTCACTTCACTGTGTCTCAGTTTCCCCATCTGTAAGATGAGAGAGTTGATACAGACTACTTCTAATACCCTTTCTAGGTCTAAATAAGTGGTTTTATGAACTGCTTTTGTTATCTTTTTTTCTTTTTCTCTTCTCCCTTTTGTGGCTAAATTCTTTGAATCCTCCCCCTTCCTATCCTGTCATTTTATTTTTAACTCTCTGCAGTCTAGCTTCTGACCTCATCATTTGACTGAAACTGATCTCTCCAAATTCCCTAATGATCTCTTAACTGAGACATCTAATGATCTTTTCTCAATTCTCATCTTTCTTGGCCTCTCAGAAGCCTTTAATGCTATCGATGAGCCTCTTTTTGACATTCTCTTATTTCTAGGCATTTGTGACCCTGATCTTTCCAGGTTTTACCTGGCTGACCACTCCTTTTCAATCTCCTCTCCTGGATCTTCATTCAGATAACACTTGCTAATGATAGGTTTCCTCCAAGGCTCTGTCATGATCTTTTCTATTATAAAATGATGCTGCTGGCAGTGTATAATATATATTCAAACATAGCTAAGTAATTTTATCATTATTGTAATATCAAGAGTTATTATGTGAGATAGCATGGCATGGCTAGAGAGCCAGTCTCAGAATCAGGAAGACTTGGGGTTTAAGTCCTGTTTCTGACAAATACTATTTGTATGACTAGATAAATCGTTTAATTTCTGAGTGTGAAAACAAAGTATTTAAGACTTTACACCGTAGAATAGATAACAATCTGCATTAATAGAATAAGTCCCCTATACTCATGAGATCCCAGGTCTGGTTATTAAAAAAATTGTCATAATAGCATTGCATAAATGTCTGTATTGTCTCAGTTGTCTTGCGGACAACACTATAACTGCAACATCATTGGCTAGGTTCAAAGTGATGGAATAAGATCTTTGAACTGCGGGGCCTCATCTACTTCATACGTCCTCACTGAGTGAGACACCCAGGCCTACCATATCTGTTATCGTGGTCTTTGCAATAAATTCAGTAGCTCAGAAGCTCTAACAAGAAAGGAGCTAGATAGATAGTACAGCGGATAGAGCACCAGGCCTGGAATCAAGAACACTTGGGTTCAAATCCTACCTCACAGACTTAATCACTGTGTGACACTGGGTATTATTAATAGGGAGAAACTAGGAAGAGGAATGGATTCTGGAAGAAATCAGTTTGGTTTTTAATATATTGAATTTGAGTTGCTGGTCACATAATCAAGTGGAGATACTCAGTAAGCTAGTGGAGATGTCTGGTCTAGGGCTCAGGAGAGAGGCTATGGTTGGAAATAAGGACAAATGGGTTATATGCATGAAATTGTTCACCTAACCTTTGTCCTAGGCTTCTTCTCTCTCTTTACATTCTCTTGGTGACCTCTTCAGTTCCCATGGGTTTAATTAGGCAGATGACTCAACATGTCCAAAATGAACTTATTATTTTCTTCCCCAAAACGCCCTTCTCTCCCAAGATAGGCTATTTATGTTAAAGACAATCTTCCAAGTTTCTAAACACTATGCTCAGTCCCTCACTGCTGCCAGCAACTGTGGTGCCGAAATGGCTGGAGATGGCCCAATGCCACGAGAGTGAAAAGAAAACACAAATCATGGGCCAGGTGGGTGAGTAAAGAGCAGCTCTGTTTATTTAACTGAGGGACAGGGCTTATACACCTTTTTAGGCAAGCAGAATCAACAAAGCCACTGGCGAGGCATTTGCATAATTCATGACTTCCTCCTGCTTTTGTTCCCTTTTGTAAACAGTATTGTGTTAATAGCCCACAGGTGGTGTTTATCATGTGTGTGCCATGGGGGTTTTTGAGAGAGCACGTGTGTGTGCCGAGGAGGCTTGAAGAGCCTTCATCCTGAGCAGCACATGTGTGCTGAGGGAGAGATGGAGAGCCCACATGCTGAGTTATCAGCCCAAGGGCAAGAACAGGCCTCTGGTCTGTATCTTATCCCAGAATGGACTTTCTCAGAGCTGGCCCTCTACACCTCACTCTCCCTTACCTTACATATTCAACCAGTTGTCAAATCTTATCATTTCTACCTCCACGACATCTCTTAGAACCTTCCCTTATCTTTATTCCTACTACAATTTCCACTTTAGTTCAGGGCCTCATTGCCTCTGGCCTAGAGTATTCCAACAGCCTCCTAATTGGTCACTCTTTCTCATGTCTGTCACCAGTCCAATCCATCCTACACACTTTAGAGTAATTTTCCTTTATCAGAGTTCTGACCATATGACTCCCTTACTCAGCTGTGAGCAGCTCTCTACTTTCTCTAGAACAGGAGTTCTTAACCTGGGACTCATGGAGATGTTTTTTTAAAAATATTTTGGTAACTGCTTTTCAATAAATAGTTTCTTTTTGCCTTTATGTTAGCCATCTCACATGCCTGGAATGCACTTTCTCCTCACCTCTACTTCTTAAAATCCCCTACTTCCTTCAAGACACAGTTCAGGCATTATTTTCTCCATGAAGCTTTTCCTGACTCCCCCCCACTCCATCTACCAGTGCCTTCTCTCCTAAACTACCCTATATTTTGATACTTTTGTATTTATTTGTTTTGGTTGACTTTATATCTGTTCTGTATATGTACTTCTTGTCTTCTCCATTAGGATGTAAAGTCCTCATGGTGGTGATGGGTCCAGTTTGAACAATCAGCTTTCAAAAGCTGATTGTTAAATTTTCTTTGAGGATTTACACCTTGGAAATCAGCAAATGCTACAAATCATAGCTTGTTTTATTGTTTTGTTGATTGTCCAGATTTAAGAAAGGGACAGAGAAAATGTTAATAATGCAGATTAAATTTACAATTGTGTTGAGTAGACTTTTCTTTTTGGAGAACTTAAAATTTATTTACCCCAAGGGGCTGTTTCATTATTTATATTTGAATCTCAAGCTCCTAGTTCTGGTATATAGTAGGTATATAATAATTCTTGTTTGATTGTTTGATTGAGGAGATGGTCAAAATTGTGGGAATAGATTTTTTAAGCTTTTATTTATTTTATTTTTAATTTATGGAATAAAACAAGCATTTCCATAACACAGTATAATTTAAAAAGGTGATTGCACACGAAACTGCAAATCTATTATGCACAACTTACTATTCCTTTTAAATATATAATAAAACAATTATCACATAAATTTCTTTTTTTTCCCTTTTTTTCATTCCCTTCCCTTTGCCTAGAGATGGCTACCATTAGACACAAATGTGTGTGTATATGTATACATATATATATATATACATATATGTCTGTATATATACATATGTGTATGTATATGTGTAAAATCATTCTCTATGTACTTCTATTTATCATTTCTTTCTCTGGATGTAGATAGCATTTTCCTTCATATTTCTTTTATAGTTATTTTGGGCATTTATAAGAGATTTCCAAAACAGCATTGCAGAAATCCACAAATGTTGTAAAACTTCCTTTTAGCTTTTTCAAAAATCAGATCGTTGCAATTGTGACCCCTGTCCACCATGGTGGTGCTATGAAGACAGGAAATTACCCCAAAGTTGATATTAAAAGGAAGAAAGAGGAAGAAAGGCAAGAAAAATGAATACATAATCAAATGACACAGGAGATAAACAAGTCCTGAATAAATGACAAAAACAAATATTCCTAAGAAGTTAGCTATACTTAACATTTTCATTGGCTACATATAGGGTGGCATAAAAATCACATTCATTCATGAGTGACACTAAATAACAGTAGCTAGTAAAAGGTAGAATATGAGATAATCTTAGGAAATGGGAGTAATAGAAACAATAAGTGGTATAGTGACTTTCACATAGTAGATATTTAATCAATGTTTGCTGCATTTTATTATTTAAAGAATAGGTTAAGTATGAGACATTGCAAAAATAGGAGTTGGCAAGTATCGGGTATATGTAAATATGATAAAAAAAAGATCCAAGAGTCATAGTGGACAAGGATGTCAAAATAGTTAATAAAGGAAAACATAGGCATATAGACATCAATCTATGAATAATAACAAGACTTACGTAGGACGACTACATGCCACCCTATAAACAGTTGAAAAGGAGATAGTCAGATGAGTCAGTTTGTTGAATCCAGCCAATAAAACTTGATGAAATTCCAGAGTATGGACTTTGCTGTAGCTATAAACAGCTAGGTGACACAATGGGTTGAATTCTGGGCCTAAAGACAGGAAGACCTGAATTCAAATCCAGCCTCAGATACTTACTAGCTGTAACTATCTGTTTACCTCAGTTTCCTCAACTGCAGAATGGGAATAATAATAGGGTTGTTTTGAGGACTAAATGAGTATTTGGAAAGTACTTAGCAGAGTACTTAGAGCTTAATAAAAGCTTATTCCCTCTTCCTTCCCCCCCAGACTTGAGCATTGACCTCTTTCTGACTGGGCTTCCAAAACTGATGCTAATTCCTATTTTTTTTTCATTTTAAATTCTTTTTTTAAAATTTATTTAATATATTTAGTTTTCAGCATTGATTTTCACAAAAGTTTGAATTACAAATTTTTTCCCCATTTCTACCCTCCCCCCCACTCCAAGATGGCTAGCATTTTGGTAGCATATTCTGGTTGCCCCATTCCCCAGTCAGCCCTCCCATCTGTCATCTCACTCACCTCCCATCCCCTTTCCCTTCTTCTCTTATAGGGCAAGATAAATTTCTATGCCCCATTGCCTGTGTATCTTATTTCCTAGTTGCATGCAAAAATGTTTTTTTGTTGTTGTTGTTTTTGAATGTCTGTTTTTAAAACTTTGAGTTCCAAATTCTCTCCCCTCTTCCTTCCCCACTCACCCTCCCTAAGAAGGCAAGCAATTCAACATAGGCCACATGCGTATCATTATGTAAAACCCTTCCACAATACTCATGTTGTGAAAGATTAACTATGTTTTGCTCCTTCCTAACCTATCCCCCTTTATTGAATTTTCTCCCTTGACCCTGTCCCTTTTCGAAAGTGTTTGTTTTTGATTACCTCCTCCCCCCATCTGCCCACCCTTCTATCATCCCCCTTTTTTATCTTCTTCTTCCTTCTTTCCTGTGGGGTAAGATACCCAATTGAGTGTGTATGGTATTCCCTCCTCAGGTCAAATCCAATGAGAGCAAGATTTACTCATTCCCCCTCACCTGCCCCCTCTTCCCTTCCTACAGAACCACTTTTTCTTGCCACTTTTATGCGAGATAATTTACCCCATTCTATCTCTCCCTTTCTCCCTCTCTCAATATATTCCTCTCTTATCCCTTAAATTGATTTTATTTTTTTAGATATCATCCCTTCATATTCAACTCACCCTGTGCCCTTTGTGTGTATATATATATGTATATATACCTACATATATACATACATAGACACACACATATATATATATGTATACACACACACACACACACACACATATATATATATATATATGCATATTCCTTTCAGATACTATGATATTGAGGTCTCATGAATCATACACATCATCTTTCTATGTAGGAATGTAAACAAAACAGTTCAACTTTAGTAAGTTCCTTATGATTTCTCTTTCTTGTTTACCTTTTCATGCTTCTCTTGATTCTTGTGTTTGAAAGTCAAATTTTCTATTCAGCTCTGGTCTTTTCACTGAGAAAGTTTGAAAGTCCTCTATTTTATTGAAAATCCATATTTTGCCTTGGAGCATGATAGTCAGTTTTGCTGGGTACGTGATTCTTGGTTTTAATCCTAGCTCCATTGACCTCCGGAATATCGTATTCCAAACCCTTCAGTCCCTTAATTTGGAAGCTGCCAGATCCTGTATTATCCTGATTGTTTTTCCACAATATTCAAATTCTTTCTTTCTGGCTGCTTGCAGAGTTTTCTCCTTGACCTGGCAGCTCTGGGATTTGGCAACAATGTTCCTAGGAGTTTTCTTTTTGGGACCTATTTGAGGAGGCGATCTGTGGATTCTTCCAATTTCTATTTTACCCTGTGGCTGTAGAATATCAGGGCAATTCTCCTTGATAATTTCTTGAAAGATGATATCTAGGCTCTTTTTTTGATCATGGCGTTCAGGTAGTCCAATAATTTTTAAATTATCTCTCCTGGATCTATTTTCTAGGTCAGTGGTTTTTCCAATGAGATACTTCACATTGTCTTCCATTTTTTTAATTCCTTTGGTTCTGTTTTATAATATCTTGATTTCTCATCAAGTCACTAGCTTCTACTTGCTCCAATCTAATTTTTAAGGTAGTATTTTCTTCAGTGGTCTTTTGGACCTCCTTTTCCACTTGGCTAATTCTGCCTTTCAAGGCATTCTTCTCCTCATTGGCTTTTTGGAGCTCTTTTGCTATTTGAGTTAGTCTATTTTTTAAAGTGTTGTTTTCTTCAATATTTTTTTCAGTATTTTTTGGGTCTCCTTTAGCAAGTCATTGACTTGTTTTTCATGGTTTTCTTGCATCCTTCTCATTTCTCTTCCCAATTTTTCCTCTACTTCTTTAACTTGCTTTTCCAACTCCTTTTTGAGCTCTTCCATGGCCTGAGACCAGTTCATGTTTTTCTTGGAGGCTTTTGGTGTAGGCTCTTGCACTTTGTTGACTTGTTCAGGCCATATGTTTTGGTCTTCTTTGTCACCAAAGAAAGATTCCAAAGTCTGAGACTGAATCTGGTGCATTTTCACTGCCTGACCATGTTCCCAGCCAACTTGAGGTTTTTGTTGGGGTATGACTGCTTGTAGAGCAAAGAGTACTTTGTTCCAAGCTTGAGGGGATGTGCTATTGATTTCAGAGCTATTTCTATATAGCCAGCTCTGCCACCCCAGCACTCCTCCTTCCTCAAGAACCACCAACCCAGACCTGATGCAAATCTTCAGCAGGCTCTTCACTCCTGCTCTGATCCACCACTTAATTCCTCCCACCACGTGGGCCTGGGGCCAGAAGTAACTGCAGCTGTAGTTCTGTAGCTGCACCTCCCCCGCTGCCCCGGGGCGGTGGCCATACCAGGAACTCTGTCCCCTGCAGCTTTTCCCACTAACCTTCTCTGTTGTCTTTGGTGTTTGGGGGTTGAGAAGTCTGGTAACTGCCACAGCTCACTGATTCAGGGTACTAGGGCCTGTTCTGCCCGGCTCCTGGTCTGGCTGGTCCTGCTGCCTCCCACACTGAACTCCACTCCCCTCTACTCTGTGCGCAATAGACCTCATCCAGCGACCATCCAGGCTGTCCTAGGCTGGATCCCTGCTCCCCTCTGCTATTTTGTGGGTTCTGCAGTTCTAGAATTTGTTCAGAGCCATTTTTTATAAGTTTTTGGAGGGACGTGGTGGGAAGCTCATGCAAGTTCCTGCTTTCCAGCCGCCATCTTGGCTCCACCCCCGGAAGTCCTGATGCTAATTCCTTATGATTGGCTAACTAATGTTCAGTCCAGAAAGATATACTCCAAGAGTTCTTTCCGCTCAATGGTCTGAGTTGAACTGAGAAACAGCTCCCTATTTTCTACTTTGCTTTTCTCCACACTTTCTATCCCATAGACTTCCAGACTGGCATGCAACAAAGTAGAGCAGAGAGAACATTTCTCCCTTTCCTTCTCATGTCTCCCATTCCCCTCTGCCCAGAGAAGAAAATGGTGACTTTTGGGAGAAGTGCATGGCCAATAACCTCTGCTTGCCCAGGAAGGCCTCAGAGGAGGGTTCCGAACCTCTAGAACCTGGAGCTGCCTTCTCTGGTCTTTCTGTTTCTTATTCTGAGTACAGTTAGAGACTACTGACTACAGAATTGGATATTTCTTCAGAGATTTCCGCATGTGTAATCTAGAGTTTGAGAGATTCTGTTTTCAAGAGTTTCTAAGTTTGAAAGTTGGGCATCAGCCTCCCAGAGAGAGAGATTTCCTTAACAGCATTCTTCTGGAGAAGGAGAAGAGAGGATCAATCTGGAGCTGAAGGACTAATGTCATGTCATGAAAGGACAGAAGAACTGGACCTTAACAACACATCTTGCCATGTGCACTGAAACTGAATGTATGTGCCTATTGCCACTTTGGGAAAGTAATCAAATCAATATTATCATTGCTTTTGGAAAAGGTCTAATGCCTGACTGTCTTTTGGCTTCACTCACGATTCATGTTTCCCCAAACCAAATCTCCCTTCTCTGACCACCATTCCCTGCTATATATTGTTGCTGTTATTGTCTTTGTCCTTTGTTTTCAAAGAGGACCGTGGCATCAGGGAAATGATGACATGACTTGCAGTTGACTTTGTTTTGAGTGAGGGAGGGATGATTAGAATACAAACTCTTGAGGTCAGGGCTTTATCACCTTTGTATCTGCATGCACAGACTCTTAATAAATACTTGTTCATTCATTCAGAATTTAATCCTTTGAGAAAATGAAGAAAGGAGACTGTATGATTTAGCCTGGATAATAGATTACTAGGGAAGAATTTAACATTTGTCCAAAATAAGAAGGATTATCATATAGAGTTCTGACCAGCAATTCTTTTTTTATCCAAGAAGGGATCTATGAGCCTAAATTGGGTTTAGAATAGTCAGGAGAATGAATGAACAGAAAAGGAAAGTTCAAGGCACTGAAATTCATTACCAAATGAGGCTGTTGTAATATTTTGTAAATGAGTGGACATGTTTAATGACATTTTAATTTCATAGAAGCCGTGGCTTTTAACAGAATCATGGGGAGAAGACTAGATGATATCTTAAGATTCTTCCAGCTATATGGGCCTGATTTTTATAGTAGCCTTTAAGAAATGAAATTTCTTCCCATGTGTTCAGAACCCAATTGAACTTTAGTCTGTTTTGGTTATTCATGGTGTGTTTTAGTATCTGATAGACCATAAAAGGTGTGGCAGTATCTGAAGGCAAGTATTCTTGCATTGCCTTTCTGAAAAACAGCCTAATCTTCCACAGACATTCCCCCAGTATTTGTAATCTCCCTGTCTCTTGGGCCAGGATCTTACTTCCAAATTTGCTCTTTAAGTAGATGTCTTTGTTTTCAGACTATAAATTAGACTAAGCATATAATTTCATACGTACCTCCTAAATTGTAATGATTTAGATATAGCTATCATTAAGGTCTTCTTTTATTTAAAGGTCTATAAAATATATACAAATTAAGTGACTTTTTAAAATTGGAAAAGTTCCGTAGGATTTAGTACCAAAAACATTCCTAACCTAATGCTCCAGTCCAAAGAAGCATCGCCCACCTGATCAGACCTTTGAAATTATTGGTCACTTTGTTTCTTCATCTGTAAAATCAGGAGGTTGACCAGATGGACACTGAAGTCCCCTCCAGACCTAGGCCTATTATCTTATGATGTTGCCCAACAATTGTATTGTATTAATTCAACAACATTCTGAGTTGTAAAGACACTGGGCCTTGTTTCACTGTTAGATTTTAAAGGAAATATAGATTTAAAGCTAAAAGAGAGATCATCTGGTTTAAGGGTTGGAAAACTATGGCACATGGGCCAAATCTAGCCCGTTGCCTGTTTTTGTGTACCTAATAGCGAAAAATGACTTTCACATTTAAACATTTTAATCAATCTTAGCTCAAAAGTCATACAAATACAAACAGCAGACTAGATTTGGCCCATAGGCCTAAGTTTGTTGACCCCAATCTAGTCCAAATATTTCATTTTATAGATAAAAAAAAAACAAACCTAAGGTCCTGAGAGGTTAAATTCCTTGAGGTCATGGAGATACAGAATATTACTGCCCACATAGATAATATACTATTTTCTCAGTTTTCTGGTGCTCCAGAATCTCATACCTGGAATTTCAGAGAATTAAGCCAGTAGGTCCCCATTTCACTGGCAAATCTCCATAGGGAAAAGGGAAAACAATTCAGCTAAAATTCCTTATTACTTAGTCATACATAATGTCTCCTGGTGCTTAAACTGAGTTCCCCTCCCTTCCAATGACATGAATATGAAACAGGTCTATCCAGGATAACAGCAATTACCTAGCCCTTTGGTAATGAGAGGGTGGGATGAATGAGAATCTCCAAAGCATTATTTTGTGATGATTCTTTATGAGGTTAAGTGAAAGAACCTCTGATACTTATTGGTCCTATGACCAGCAACCCTGGACAGTTTACAGTTTCTCTGAGCCTCATATTCTTTATCTATAAAATAAGGACAATAATATTTGCTCTTGGATCTGCCTTATAGGGTAGTTGAAAGTTTGCCTTTAAAAATCCTCCAAAACCAGGCCCTTTCCTACCTGTCTAGTCTTTTTCAGTTTACTCTCCTCACATTCTATTATCTGGTCTCATCGGCCTACGGGTTATTCTTCACAAGGACCTCCATCTTCTTACATTCTATTATCTGGTCTCATTGGCCTACTGGTTATTCTTCACAGGGACCTCTATCCCTTCACTCTGCATTTACATTAGTTGTCTCTTATGCCTAGAATTTTCTCCCTTTTCCCTCTCCAGCTCCTGGCTTCTTTAAAAGCATCTCAAATCCCACCTTCTACCAGAAGCTTCCCCCCTAATGGTGCTCCTTCCCTCTAAGATCACCTTCCATTTGCCTTGTATGTATCTTGTATGTACATAGTCATTTGCATGTTTCTCATCTAATGTAATGTGAATTCCATGAGGATAGGGACTTGTTTTTGCCTCTCTTTGTATCCCCAGCACTTAATACATAGTGCCTGCTGTAGTAAGCTCTTAAGAAAGTCTTGGTTGCTGACTGTAGAAAACAAGTTCCTTGAGGGCAGACAATATTGTGTTTTTGTATAGCCTTCCTCTAGTGCAGTACCAAACTTAAAGTAAGCACTTAATAAAGATGTGGTGGATTGAATTGTTGAACTAACCATGTTATAGAAATTAAAGATAAATTTAATTCAGGTGATCGTTACATATACTACTGTGGGCAAGAAAAGGGTGAGAAAGGTGAGAAGGGTGAGAAAAGCAGTGGCATATAATCTCATAGTCAATAAAAGGGTGAGAAAACTAGTATTAAGGTATAATCTCAAAAATGACAGAATAATATCTGTTCAAATCCAAGGCAAACCATTCAACATCAGAGTAGTGCAAGTCTATGCTCTAATCAGGGGTGAGGAACCTGCTGCCTCAAGGCCACATGTGGCTCTTAAGGTCCTTGGCTGTGGCTTTTTGACTGAATCCAAGTTTTACAAAACAAATCCTTTTATTAAGGGGATTTGCTCTGTGAAGTTTGGATTCAGTCAAAGGGATACACTTGAGGACCTAGAAGATCACATGTGGCCTTGAGGCTGCAGCTCCACCCCTGGAGCCACTGATGCCAAAGAGGCCAAAGTTTACCAGTTCTATGAAAAATCTATAACATTTTCTAAAAATAAAACCAAAAGAAGATATCATATTCATCATAGGGAACTGGAGTGCTTAAGTAGGAAATCAAAGAATTAATAGAGCAACAGGTAAATTTGGCTTTAGAGTATAAAATGAAAAAGGGCAGAGACTAACAGAGTTTTCTCAAGATAACTTGCTGGTCATAGCAAACACTCTTTTTCAACAACCCAAAAGGCAACTATACGCATGGACCTCACCAGATGGTCAATATAGAAATCAGACTGATTATATACTTTATAGCCTAAGGTGGATAAGCTCTATACAGTTAGTTAAAATAAGAACTGGAGCTATGGTTGAGATCAAGAGCTTCTTGTTGCAAAATTCAGACTTAAATTGAAGAAAGTAGGGAAGACCATCAGACCATATAAGTGTGACCGAAATAAAGAGGAACTAAAGACCAAATTGCCAACAATTTGCCATTGGATTGTGAAGAAAGTGCGGAGTTCCAGAAAAACATCTACTTCTGCTTTGTTGACTACACTAAAGCCTTTGATTGTGTGGATCACAACAAACTGTGGAAAATCCTCAGAGATAGGAGTACCAGATCAGATTACTTCAACATGGAACTGATTGGTTTAAAATTGGGGAAGGAGTATGGAAAGGCTGTATATTCTCACTTTGTGTATTTATCTTATATGCCAAGTACAACTTGCAAAATGCCAGGCTGGATGACTCAAAAGCCAGAGCTAAGGTTGTTGGGAGAAATATCAACAATCTCAGATGTGCAGATGATACCACTCTGAGGCAGGAAGTGAAGAAGAATTAAGAAGCCTCTTGTTAAGGAAGAAAGAGGAGAGTGTAAAAGCTGGCTGGAAGCTTAACATTGAAAAAACTAAGACCTTGGTGATTCCTGGCAAAATAGAGGGAGAAGAAACGCAAGCAGTGTCAGATTTTATAATCTTGGGCTCAAAGATCACTGCAGACGGCAACTGCAGCTATGAAATTAAATTGCTCCTTGGAAAGAAAGCTATGGCAAGTCTGGACAACATACTGCTAAAAAGAGGAGACATCACTTTGCCGACAAAGGTCCGTATAGTCAAAGCTATGATTTTTCCAGTAGCAATGTATGGCTGTGAGAATTACAAGGAAAGCTGAGCACCACAGAATTGATGCTTTCGAATTGTCATTCCAGATAAGACTTTTGAGAGTCCCTTGGACAGAAGGAGATCGAATAAATCAATACTTAAAGAATTTAATTCAGGCTATTTACTGAAGCTGAAGGTTAAATACTTTGACCTCATAATAAAAAGATGGGACTCAGTGGAAAAGACCCTGATGTTGGGAAAGATTGAAGGAAAAAGGGGTGACAGGGGATGAGATAGATAGTGTCATAGAAACAAGGATATGAACTTAGACAGACTTCAAGAAACAGTGAAGGACAGAAGGGACTGGTGTGCTATGGTCCATGGGGTTATGAAGAATCTGATACAACTAAACAACTGAAGAACACCAACAGAAATTAAAGAGCTATAGAAATATGTTATTATACTATATTTATTTATAATTTTAATGATAATATTTCTTCATTTTAGTTTATCTGCAATATAAAACTAGCATAAATATGTTGTTTAAATAATAAATGAATTTATAGTAAGATTCACTTATAAAATATTTAAAATTATAAAAATAAATAATAGCCAATAATTGAACACTAATATTTATTTTAAATATTCATTATATTTATATCATGTGTTTAATATATAAATGTTATTATATAAAACTATTATTACTATTATTTTAATTAATAATTTTGGAGGTCAAATATAGAACTCATTTTTTTTCTCTAAATAGGACATATCTGCTCTCTACAGTTGGACCAAATATATTTTATGATCTTAATTGTCAAATACAATAACTAACACTACCTAAATATCACTTCAAAAGAGAGTGTAGGGATGTCACTGTCAGCTCCCAGGATAGGACAATCACATGATTTCTCCTAATACCTCCTGATACCTCTTTTAGAAAAAAAGAGAAAGCTGAATAGTAGGGAAATATATTTAAGATTCCTTATTGGCGAAGCTGTGGTTCAGACCCTGACCTAGCTGGAGGTCCTAGTGCCTTGGTCAGCACTCATAGATAAAAAGGGAAAAAGCAGTTCCCTATTGCTGAGGCATGAAGTTAAGATTTCCAGTCCTTGCTTTCTTGTCCTGAATTGCAGCATTCCCCTCTTTGGCCATCTGGGTGGATGTGGAACATTACTTCTTATCTTAAAGTGTAGAGAGGAGAGTTTCTCTTTGACCCTGAAGTAAGTATGGGGCCTTTCCCCCTAAACGTAGGGTCACCCAATGTCCCACTTTGGCAATGCTGGCTCTATGTCCAGGACAGTGCCCTCTCAGTTACCCTGTCAGGAAAGGATAGGGCATGGAGAGTTTTAGCAAAGCATCTTGCAAATTTCCACAGCAAGTTAAAATGACAGTCACAAACTAAAGTTGCACGTTAGGCCCGAATATTGAAATACTGTTTAGGAAACATTACAAAATTAACCACTTTAAAAAGCAAAGGATCATTCAGACAGACATATTTTCACTGAAGTCCAGTATATATATTCTGTTGGATTAACCCTTTGGCCTATCCAGCTGAATATCATAATATCGTAATTTATCACGCTTAGGTGGCACAGTGGATGAACCCAGAATGAGGAAAATACAAGTTCAAAGCCTGCCTCTGATATTCATTAACTGTGTGACCCTAGGTAAATCACATAACTTCTCTCTGCTTCAGTTCCTTTGTTTTAAAAATGGAGGTGATAATAACACCTCTCAGGGTTGTAATGAGGACAAAATGAAATATTTATAAATCAGTTTGCAAGCCTTAAAGCACTATGTGAATGCTAACTATAAGAAAAATTATTATTTTGACAGTAACCATTCTTCAGCTCCTTGTTTTACTCAGTGTTGATAGTTATTCCAATGTATTCTGAACAATTATGGATCTCATTTTGAAGGCTCTGAAATAATCTGGGCCTTGATTCAAGAATATGAGAATCTGGAGGATTCTTATAACTATCCATATGGAATCTTTCCTCCCTTTCCAGGGGTAGGGAACCTGTGGCCTTCTAGATCCTGAAGTGTGGCCTTTTGACTGTAATTGTAAATTTGTAATTATAATTTGACTATAACTGTAAAATTTGGACTCAGTCAAAAGGCTCATTTAAGGATCTAGAAGGCCACTTGTGGCCTGAAGGACACAGGTTCCCCAGTCTTGCTGCCCTGGAAATTCTCCATGACAGTAGAAAACACCTTTGGTAAACATATATCCTTGCTTTATACATTGATATTGTTGCTTAATATTACTAGAGAGAAATCACAGCATAGTGTATGTGAAGAGGGAACAAAAAGTCACCCTGCATGTGCTGATTTCAGAACAACCATCCATCCAGCCCAAGGCTACAGACCCAGACCCTCATTAAGGGGAAGAAACGTGGAGAAAAGGTCAATCTTCCTCATCACCACCAGCAAAAACTGCTGACCCAGTACCGCCAACAGTCAGGCCCAGAAGCAGTGGCAGTTTACCCCAGGCCTCATAGCAACCATCCTTCTCTTCTGGAGAAGGGGCCAGCCGTTCCCATCAGCTGTCAACCAAGAGCCACGCATAGGGCAAGCAAGCAAGCCATCCCAGCTGAAGCAGCAAGGCACCCTGAGGGAGAGAAAGAAGGCAACACATAGCAGGCAAGTTAATGCCAACTTGTTGACTGTTGACTGCCATCTCCCCTCAGATCTTGCATCCCAAAGCCTTGAGAATGGTGTTGTTTCAGCCCAGTCCTCTTAGCTGTCATCCAGGAAAGCAATTCCAAAGATACACTCCTGCTGGTGCTACCAGCTACAGCTACTGAGGACCAATAAAGGAACATTCTTATCTTCAAAGTCCTTGGCATTGTCAAAAGGTTCATCATCAGAAACTGGTATGATTTTATCACTGAAGATCCCATTAAAGAAAAGGTGTTAACGACTTACTTGCACCCCAAGCACCACGGGGCTTTTCCTTTTGACTTTTGGCTAAAACCTTCCATTTGGGAGGTCTCACCATTAGAGTGTGAGCTTCTTGACAGTGTCATCTTACTTCTCTATTATTTGTGTCCCTAAGGCTTATTACAGTGCCTTTTAAGTGCTTTATTCATTCGTTCTTGAAGCTAGGAAGACTTGAGTTCAAGTCCTGTATCTGACATATACTGGGCCAGTCACTTAATCTTTCAACACCATGGGCAAGTCTCTGAGACAATAAGTTGGAGAGAAGGCACTGGCATGGATTAAGCGAATTTTCTTCACTTTCTGTTGTTGAGTCATTTTTTCAGCTGTGTTTGACTCTTCACGACCCCACTTGAGGTTTTCTTAGCATTGGAGTGGTTTGTCATTTCCTTCTCTGGCCCATTTTACAGATGCGGAGAGTGAGGCGAACAGGGTTAAGTGATTTGCCCAGGGTTAAACTCAGGAAGATGAGTCTTCCTGATTCCAAGCCCAGTGCTCTATCCACTGTGCCATCTAGCTGTCCTCATTTAGGAATTCCTTATTCTGATGAAATCATAGGTCCAATCCCCTGCTCCTTGATATTAGTAATGAAAGAGTATTTAAACAAAGTTGCTACATCTTTTAAAGAATTGATTGATTTTGATATTCATGTAATGAGGAACTGGCCAATGAGGGCCAAGTCCATAGAGCATTCACAGATTTATCCTTCCATCCTGAGAGAATTAATTATTAAATAATTAATTGTTAATATTGGGGAGACAGGATTTTTTCCTTTCTGAAACCTTATTAGGCCAAGCCAGCATCTAAAGGACATTGCTGATTATGAGATTGAATTAACTCTCTCTTCAGTATTGTTCAGACTCCATCCAGGTAGGGAGGCCCATTGTGTTCAACTCAGGTTTGGGTGGGGATAAATTCTTTGATTAGAATGCTCAATAAAGTTGGGGGTGGTTTGGAAGTAAATGTGATTGTAGTCAAGTACCCCAGACCCTCATTGAAATAGGTTAGCCTCTCATTATAATATTCATGTTAATTAGAGTTGATTTCCACCCTCAGGAACATCCACTTTTCCAAGGGCATATAAGCCTAGAATGGGTTTCATGACTTATTTTTGGTCTAAGAGAGACTACCAAATGACCATGCTTTTATTATATAATATTATATATATAATACATATTGTATTAACATTATATTATATATAATACATAAGATATTGATATTATATAAATATTTGTTATATATAATATGCATATTATATATAATATGATAATGTTACATAATAACTAGCATTATTATTAAATGATTAATTGCCCAGAAATTATGTCTCTCAGTCTTTTTATATGTCACAGTACAGGGTATGTTTAATTGTCTCTTCCTACTGCCAATATAGCCCATGGAATGAGCCAGCCTGTGGCCATGAGTGACAAGGAGTTTAGTGCTATGTGCTGATGAATGTCTTCCAATTACCTGAGGAGCTTGAAAGACTAATGACTTAATGGAGGCTGAGACAGGACCTAGTGTGCATACCAAAGTTTGAGCAGATGATCTCTCACTCTTTTCTCTGGCAGCTTTCATGTGAGGAGGATTATCGTGAACCATCAGGTGAGGGAAAAGCCAGCTGTTCTATTTTGCATCTGGTCACCATGTGTCCCTGAGTATATGGCATCTTTATTTGTGTTATGTTTCTCCTTTCCTGATCTTAGGTGAATGAGCATCTGGAAATAGAATGGACCAGGTTACAACCCTGTGAACTTTGAAAGGTTGGAAGGGTCCCCGTCAGAAGTCTCTTCAACAACCAGAGATCCCAGCAAAGACTAGTAGAGGTAGTCATCTCAGTATCTGGCTCTGTTGAGGAGTTAGCCTGCTTGATCCAGCCCGGCGGCGGATTGTCCTGTCAGCTGAGACACAGTATCTTACAAAGAGTTAGTTCAGCTGAAGAAAGGAGGACTTAGATAATGCCGTGCCCAAAAGCAAACTTGGTAGGGATCCTAATAGGGAGGAAAAGGAATGTGCTCACTATATGTGTGCCTCTGAATGTTTATGCTTTAAGTTTAATGCTACTTCTCCCATGGAAACAAGTATATTCAGGGGAAGAGTGTGCCCCTGGTTTGGAGGATATTTTATAACTTCTGTCCTTATATGTTTTCTCAGGAACTATCCCTTAATAAAAGCTAATTGGTATCAGCTGTTGGAGGAGCACATCAAATAGGGACTCATGAGGAGATTATTAGAAACCACAACACCTCAGACGTACCCCCTAGCACCCTAAGAGAAGAAGCAGTCAGCCACCCTGTGGGGACCCCCTTCACCAATGCAAGTAGGGCTTAGAAGAGTAGCCCCTTCCAGAGGGCATGCTATATACTCATGTAAGACACCTTATTGGAGGTGATATTTTTGTCTCACTAAATCAAACGTTTTACAATCAATGGCCAATAAGCACAATAGGTTCTTGATTATTAGAAACTTTCACTCAATTTAATGAGTAAAATGATGTTATCCGTCTTAAGATGTTGTTTTTCAAAGCCTATCTATTCTCTTTCCAAACCTTGATCAACAATAACCTTCATGCATATGTAGATTATTCTCACAAAAATTTAGTATAGATGAGAAAGTAGGCATGGTGGGTACATAATTATCGATCATTCACTTATTTTGATAATAATATTAGGTAATAGCCTCCAAAATTTTTTCTAAGCCTTTTTCAATCTTCATCTCTTTTAGCTGTCTTGAGAATATTATACCATCAATGCTCTCAAATTTTCACAATCTCTTATATTTTATAAATATGACATGATTATACAATGCAATACTGCATATTAAAAATATATACATAATCTAACAGAAATCTTAGATTCTTATTATTTTAGAATATTCTTAAATTTTAATATATTTTCTATAGGACTGTAATAATTGTGATATTATTTAAACTTCCCTGAAATTGACAAATCCAACCCAAATCTCCCAATTTTATTGATTCAAGACCATCCATCAGGACTATAATGTACTCAGAAAGAGCATTAGGGCCTTGCCCAAGGTCATATAGTAAGTGGCAGAGCTGGGATTTGAACATAGGTCCTCTGACTCCAAATGTTCTATCTATCTATCTATCTATCTATCTATCTATCTATCTATCTATCTATCTGTACCACACTACTTCCTGACACAGTATTTTGTAGCAACTATGCCACCAATTAAATCAACATTCCTTTGCTTTCCATAGACAAACTATTAATTAGTTGGTCATTTAATTGTTGAAGGGATTGGCAGGGCAATGTGATTGTTAGGCATTTACCTCTTAGCTGTCTTTTACACAGTAGTTAATCAATGACTAGCATGTGGAAGGATGAGTAACAGTGCATGTCATTATCATTACTAACATTTCTAATTTTTTTTACTCTGTGGTTTCTGGGGCATTTATGTACCCCAATAATTATATGTATATGTTTACATATATGTGTACACGTGTATATATTTACATATATGCACACATATAAGTACAGATATACATGTATGTGCATATATGTGTGTGCATATATACATGTGTGTGTGTGTATCTCAGATGTACAAGATGCTTCACCTACATTATCTAACTTGATCCTCACCATGATCCTGTGAGGTGGGTGCTATTCTTATGCCCATTTTATAGAAGAAGAAACCCAGGCTCAGAGCGTTTCAGTGACTTGGCCAAGGTATCACAGCTAGCATGTGTCACAGTGAAATTTGAACCTCTGCCTTCCTTACTTCCAATTCAGCACAGAGAGATTTGAAGTACCATCTGTCTGACTCCAAGTCTGGCTCTCCATTCAAAGAGGCCAGGCTGCCTCTTTGACTCGATGAGTAACTCTATGACTTGTAGGACTTTGATTTAGAAATACCAACAACCATGGAAATAGGTACTCACCCATCATTGGCACCTACAAATAGCATGTAGGTAGGTCTGCCCAAGAGAGGTGTGACCAGTAGTGTGCAATAGGTTACAGCCTGTCTATTTTAGGTTGCAGCCTCAGGGACAATTAACGGACAGCTCACATGTCTCCAAGAAAGTGCTGATTTTTTTTTTCCTATTTATGAACACTGAGACCAGCCCCAGATTTTCTTTGTGAGACCAGAACTAATTGCCATGACTTTATTGTACTTATCTATGGCTGTGGGACAGTAATTATTATCTTAGGAAAGGTGAATGGATGGAACTGGGAAGTAGAAGAGGGGAATTAGGTGCCTCTCAGTTTAAAAATTTGAGGTATTTAATCCACACTTCCCCCCACCACTCACCCCACTCACTCCAAGTTCTGTGAGTGCTAGTAAAATTGTGTGATTTCACTTGAATACTAAACCCTAATTACACAAAATAGGATTCTTTTCCAGTGCTACTGGGAAAATATACATGTAGGGATATTTACGTAATGTGTGGTGACTGTGTGCTAAATTATGTTTCATAATTCACCATATTTTCAGGTCAAGTTTTATAAGTGGTCATTTATGCCTAATGGAAGTTGAATAAGTCTCAATAGACACTTATTGAACACCTTATATGTGCAAGGTCTTGTGCTAGATGCTAGGAATACAAATGTGGTAATGTTATTCAATTGCTGTGCTCTAGGAGTTTATAATCCATGCCTGGAAATCGCTCCCTCCTCATCTCTGCCTGCTGGTCTTCAGGGCTTCCTTCAAGTTTCAGCTAATGTCCTCACCTTTACTAAGAAGCTTTTCCTGTTCTTTCCTAATGTGAGTGCCTTCCAGGAGTGTGCTAGTAAAAGTTTAACAACTATCACCCCCCCAAAAAAATGTATAGGGGATACATTTTAAAGTTTAAACTACATTATTAACATTTTTTTCATCACTTAAGTCTAAACAATCAACAGTATAATAAATAAAGCCTTGATTGGTGACATTTAAAGATTTTCAATGGGGAAAATGTTCACCCTGAAAATTGAGTCATTGACTTGTGAGAGCTAGTTTGATCTAGTTTCAGGCCACTCCTGATTCCATCCCTCTGAGATTATCCACAATTTATCTTGTATATAGCTTGTTTGCACCTAATTGTTTACATGTTGTCTCTCCCATCAGACTGTGAACTTCTTGTGAGCAAGGACTGTCTTTGACCTTTCTTTGCATCCCCAGTGCTTAGCACAGTGCCTGGAACATAGAAGTGCCTAGTCAATGCTTGTTGACTTATATACACATAAGGATGAAAAGAGGTAGAATGAAATTAAAGGTAAAATACAGACAAAATACCATGGGAAGACTTGAGAAGGAAAGTTATAATTCATTTGTGTGCTAAAGCCTCTCTTATCCAGATTTTTTTTTAAGGAAGTTGATCTTTTTTTCCACACGATGAGAAGACTGACTTTTAAATATACATTATGTGGGAAAGGTATAGTGTTTATTGTAATTGAAGATAAGATGCTCTCTTTGGATAGGCATGCTTCTTGGCAAGGCATTAAAAAACCTGGATGCTATGATGATAGTTACTCTCAAACTTAATGGGTGGACCTATTTTTGTTCCATAAAAATCTGTATATCAAGCATGTTTCTCAAATTATAATCAGATAATTCTTTCCTGCATAGACATGCAGAGATTTGCATGTAATGTTTATGGTGTAGAGGGCAGTTCTTAGATATAGCACTACTTTGGAAATAGCACTATTCCTACAATATTGATTTGTGTCTCTCCCAACATACTGATGGATGTCTCTATAGACCTGAAATACTCACTTATAGAAATGTGAAACAGGAAAGACTATTTAGTAAGGCAAAAAATTCACCTTTTAACAGTATTCAGTAAATGCTTATTTTTTGAAACTGTGAATTTATTTATTTATTTATTGGTTTCAAAATCATTAATTTCTGTTTGGACTATTCCAATTTTCAGGGAGTTTTTTTTTTTTGGTATATGGTTATATTGTTTTATTTTTAATTTTATTTATTTTATTCTGACCTTAAGAAATAAAACAAGCATCTCCATAATATAGTAGAATAGAAAAAAAAAGATGGTTGTACATGAAACTACAAATCTATCATGTACAACTTGCTATTCCTTTTAAATATATAATAAAGTTATCATGTAATTTTCTTTTTTTTTTTCCCTTTTTTTCTTCCTTCTCCCCTCCCTGTCCTGGAAATGCCTACCATTAGACACAAATATGTATATATAAGTAAAACCATTCTATTAATTAATCATGTATTAATGTCTGCTGCATAGTATAAATATAGCTACTGAAATTTAGCTATTATTAATGTAGTTCATTTTTTTATATCAGATTTGTGACTTCATTAGTGTAAGGGATCTTCCAATTGAGGGAACTAAAATTTGGATCTGGAGTCTGAAAGACTAAAGTTCGAATCTTGTCTCTAACATTCATTACTATACAAACATAAACAACTCACTTTGACCTTCTGATAGCTCATCTGTAAAATGTGGGTGTTGGACTATATGGCCTCTACGGTCCTTTACAACATCTAAATTCTAATTCTGCTCTCCTTCCACCAATGGCTGTTTGTACTTGTTCAGCAATTTATAGTCTTAGAGAGTTACCTGAAGCAAAGAGAAGTTAGATTATCGGCACAGTATGTTTCATTTGCCAGCCTTGTGTTCAACCAAGTCTCTCTGACTCTGAGGCAGCCTTTCCATTCCTTAGCTCAGCTACTTCTCCTAAGAATTATTAACCTAATTTCTCACTGAGGATCAAGATAGTAGGGCAGGTTCTAGGTGATGAAGTCAAAAGAGTGCTGGGTTAGAGAGCCACCACTTACTACTTGTGTCACCTTGTACAAGCCACTTATATCTTTAGTCTTCTGGTTTGTTATCTATAAAATGAGAAGATTGGATCATATGGCATCTGAGGTCTCATCTTTAAATCTACGATCCTAAGATGTAAACTATAAGCTAAACCTTCCTTCAGTTTTAAATACTGTCACCTTACGATATACCTGTATTTGCTTTAAATACTTCAGAGAACATTTTTGGTCAAAAATTTTTTTGGTAGCAGATGATAACAAATACTATGCTGAACTTTTTTGTAAATATTAGATTACTTTTGGAATTTTAGAAGCACACAATATTTATCTCTTAGTGGACCATAAGACTTTACTTCTGCTTTTCCTGGCATTTTCCATATAGATGTACCTGATTTTGCAAAGGTGGCGAATTGAATTTCTGCAGAATGAACCATTTAAAACACACCATTAAAGTTTTCTATTTAAATTACCCCTAAGAACTCATGACAAAATATGCTATCTGCCTCCTGATAGAGAGATGATAAATTTGGAGTATAGATTAAAACATTTTCTTTTTGGTCATGGCTGATGCAGGCATTTAATTTGCTTGACTATAATGCCTGTAGTAGGTTTTGTTTTACTTGCTTTCTCAATGACTAAAGGAGAGAATCTGGAACCAAAAAAAAAATGAATTCAAGAAAAGAAATGAAGGTGGTATGAATAAATAGATTTGTATACAAACATAAATCAATTTTTAAAATAAAAAAATGAACCTTATACTGAATGAGACCTTTCATAGAGCAACATAGAGATTTACAAAAAGTCCTTTTGTAAAATGAGTAGCAACTCCCTACTTTGGCAAATCAGATTTTTTTTATTTCAGGATTATTTAAAGTAGGATATTTAAAGTAGGATACAAATATTATTTTTTTTCTTCTTGAAATGAATAACTAAAATGATGTCTTTTCCTTAGATGAATACTAAACAGATGCTTTAATAAAATACTGTAAAACAAGATTATCTTATTTTATAACCTGCGGAGTATTTCTTCTATGCAATTCCTTTAACTAGATTACTAAAATCTCTTGAAATTGCAAAAACATGACTCACTGCTGATTACAAATAAGCAAAGATAGGTTTAAACCAAAATATTGTAAACATATTCTATGCCTTAAAAGCAAAATAATACAGTTTTGCAATCTATGCTTTTAAGGGAAAATGGCAGATTTATTTCACAAGAAAACTTTATTTTGTCTCCTAATCCATAAATATAACTCTTAAAGAGAGGGCAAAGGGATATTTACATTAACACTTTTTATAATATGAAGAAAAGTATTCTCTCAGTCATGGCTATGACAACATTATAATTGCCCAATCATAGGATCCACAGATTACCTAACTATATTCAGAACCACATTAAAGTACTAATTAACACAGCAACAGGGCTGAAAGGAACCTCAGAGAGCTTTCAATCCCCATATTTGGTAATTGAAAAAAAATTGAAGCCCAGAGAGGATATAACTTGGACAAAATCAGGCAACCAAGTTGTTGGCAAAACCAGCACTTGACCCTAGGTCTCCTGTGCCAAAGAATCAGAGCCTTGGAGATAAAAGGTACCATAAGTCATCTAGTCCAACACTCTTAATTTATGGAAGGGAAACAGGGCCCAGAAAGTTTCCCTAAACCAGTGGTTCTCAAAGTGTGGCCATGGGTCCCTGTCCTCAAGGTCAAAACTATTTTTATAAGAGCACTAAGATGTTTTCACTTCTAATACAAATATTGATGAGAAAAATTATTATTAATAACCAATGATTTGAGGATATACAGAGCTCCCATCATTCTAAAGTTCTGGTTTTTAAAGTTTAGTCTCTTGAAGGACATTACTGATAATGAGGTAGGACTAACTTTCTTGTTCAGACCCCACCCAGGTGGGGAAGCCATTTCGCTCTTCATAGGTTTGGGTGGGGATGAATTCTTTGAATGGGTTGCCCAGGCTGGGCTAGGGTAACTTAGAAGTAAATGACATAATCAAAGTTCATTTGAATCGGTTCAGCCCCTCATCATAATATTCATTCTCTCATTAATTGTTAACCTATCAGAGTTGATTGCAGCCCCTCTCCTAATGGACATATAAGCTGTGAGCCCTCCCCCATGATTGTCTTTGATCTAAGAGAGAGATAGCCAAATAACCCTCCTTTTATTAATATACGTGCTGGCATTATTAATAAAATGATTTAATTACCCAGATTATGTCTCTCAAACTTTTTAAATGGCATAATAGATATAATCTACATAAACAAGATCTTTTTGAGGTGACCTCAATAATTTTTAAGAGTATAAAGGTATCCTAAGACAACAAAGTTTGAAAACCACCAGCTCAAGGTCATGCAGGTAATCAGTAACAAGAGGCAGGATTTAAACCCTGGTACTATAATGGCAAACTCAGTACTCTTTCTTCTTCGTTATTTCACATCTCTTACTCCATTGCTATATTCTCACCACCTAACTTTTTCATTCTGTAATTTCCAAATCATTAGCATATATTCAGTGTTCAGATCCAATGCCTGACTGGCGGAAGCCTTCTGTGTGTCAGCTGAGTCTCTTTGAATAAAAGAAAGGAGAGGCTATGAATTCTATAACAAGGGGATGATGTTTTTTATTTAAAAAGTTTTTTAATTGCACAGTGGCCTCTTACCTTTGACTATGAACATCTAGAGTTAATACTGAAGGAAAATAAAGTCACTAAACAGCTATTTTTGAAAAGTATGCAATACTAGGGAGGGCAGATTGGTTTCTTAATAGCATACCCATAATGACCTCATAATACAAGAAAAGGGGCTAGTGTCCAACATAGCCCTGACAATGGTTCCTTGGAAGATCTTTTATTTTTAAGCATGATGAAATGAAGAACTTGTTAAGACAGAAGTGAACTGAATAGGTGTTGAAATTATTAATATATGCATTTAACTAGGTATTTGTTAATCAAATAGAATGTTGACATGGTTGTTTTTTTCCTTGATCAACAAGTTTGGATTCATTGTTACTAGTTTAGATAAAAACTATGGGAGTATACACTGGGCATATTGTGGTATTATGTAATGAGAAGTACAGCTCTGATGTGACAAATAGCTTCTTCCAATTCAGTTCAATCCAATGAGTAAGCATTTATCAACCATGTTCTAGGTACCAGGCATGATGCTAAATCAGAGATGCTAGAACAAAGTGAAACAGTGTCTGGACTCAGGAAACATTCACAGATAAGAAAACACAGGACATCTACAAAGAGCTATTTGGGGGTGGAGGAGCACTAATCACTGGGGAATGACCAGGAAAGGTCTCAGGAAGGGAGCTAATGGTTCCAAGAGGAAGATACCAAAGAGCATATTCCAGACAAGGGGGACTGCCTATGCCAAGGCATAAACATCAGAGATGGAATGGCACCTATGCGGCACATTTAGTAGGCTTCTTTGGCTGGAATGCAGAATGTACGAGATGGAGTAATGCATGATCTGCCTGGAAAAGTAGGTGGAGTAAGTTTATGAAGGGATTTAAAGGCCAAGCAGAGAAGCTTATATTTTATACTAAAGGCAAAAGGGAGTGTTTTTTGAGCACGGGAGTGGCACAGATCAGAACTGTGTTTTAGGTATATTGATTTGGCAATTTTTGGAGGACAGATTAGAAAGTGGAGAGACTAGAAACAGATAATCTAATTAGGAGGTTATTGCAACAAGTGATAAGGGTTGGAACTATTAACAATAATATTAGCTGATATTTATTCAGTGCTTTAAGATTTGCAAAGTACTTTATCTGTGTTATCTTATCTGATCCTCACCACAAGGCAAGTAAAGTTAGTGCTATTATCCCAATTTAGAGATGAGAACACTGAGACTGAGCAAGATGTGCCAATTTACTCAAGGTTATACAACTAGTAAATGTCCAAGGTAGGATTTGAACTCAGGTCTTCTTGATTTTAGGGAAGAAGGGATGATGTAGGATTTATATAAAGTCAACGTGACTCTGCAATGATTAAAAAGGGGAAGGTGAGTGAGAGTATGGAGTTGCAGGTGATTCCTATGTTGTGTACATGGGTAACTGAAAGAGCTTTTTGTTGTTGAGTCATTTCAGTCAAGTCCAACTACCTGTGACCCCATTTGGGGCTTTCTTGGCAAAGATACTAGAGTGGTTTGCCATGTCCTTCTCCAGTTCATTTTACAGATGAGGAACTGAGGTAAACTGGGTTAAGTGACTTGCCCAGGGTCACATAGCTAGTGACTGAGGCTGGATTTGAACTTCAGTACTATCCACTCCCTGGTTGGCACTCTATCCACTGCACCACCTAGCTGCCCAAACCAGAAGAGCTATGGCACCCTTAATAGAGTAAAGAAGATAGTAGGAAAGGTAGAATTTGGATGCAAATAGTAAGTTCTGTTTTAGATATATTGAGTTTGAGATGCCTATGGGATGCACAGGCAGAAATTCCCAAAGGTAGTTGGAGTTTCAGGGCTCCAGCTCAGGAGAGAAATAGTAGTTGGATATGTGTACATACATATAATAATTAGGAGTTAATTGCCTAGAGATGATAGTTGAAATGTGGGAGTTGATGATGTCATTAAGGGACAAATTGTAGACAGAGAAGAGACAAGGCACTAGACAGAATAAGTCAAATCAATCAATAAGTGTCTTCTATATGCCAGGCTCTATGCTAGGTTTGGAGTTGCAAGTACAGAGAATGAAGCAGTTCCTACTTGCAAGATTAATTTTAATGGGGAAGACAACAAACATATATAAAACCATACATATGAAATTAATAAATATAGTCACCTACAAAGTAGTTAAATACAAGGTAATTTGGGAGGGGCTAAACTAGAAATTGGGGAGACTCAGAAAAGACTTTATGAAGAAAACAGTATCTATGCTTCACCTTAAAGAGCCAAAGGGATTCTATGCTGCCAAGGCATACAGCTGGAAAACAGAGTGTAGTGTGTGAGGAAGAAAGGGAATGCCAGTTTGGCTGGATCACAGAGTACAGACGGAAAGGAAGTAATACCTAGGAAAATGACTTTGGCATCATTGTGTAGGGAATAGTGAGAGACATAAGTCAGGGAGTGCAATTAGGAGACTGTTAGAATAATCCAGATGTGATGAGAGATTAACCGAAGGTGGTAGTGATGTGAGTGGAGAGATGGGGTCAGACGTTACAAAGGTAAAAATGGCAAGATTTGGCAACTGATTGGAAGAGGAGAGGAGGTAGAGGCAGTGAGTACGGACAGATTTTTCAAGGAATTTGGATGAAACAGGGAGGAGAGATGTAGGATAATAGCTTGACAAGTTGGTAGGGTCTAGTGAAAGTTATCAAATGCAGCAGATAAGTTGAGAAAGATTAGGACTGAAAAATGCCACAAAATTTGGGAATTAAAACATCATTGATAACTGTGGAAAGAACAGTTTCGTTTGATTGATGAGGTCAAAAGCCAGATTGCAAAGGATTGAGGACTTAGTAAGCAGAGGGGAAGTGGAGGTTGTTAGTATAGACAGCTTTTTCAAGGAATTTGATTGAGAAAGAGATGTAGAACAGGACTGTCTAACCTTAGGTTCTCTTAAGACCACATTAAAATAAAATAATTATTTGAGGGCTGCACCCAGAATAAAAAATACAGTACACTAATAGAAAGGGGGGGGGAACACACATCATCAATATGATAGGCAAAGGCACAAAGCATGAAAGCAAACACAAAATGACAAAGCGACAACACAGCAGTATAAAAGTAGGTGCATACTGACTAGTCAGTGTTGTACGGATGGAACACATCCCACAGACTGAAAATTCCATGCGATGTGCTCTGACTGTAATACTGCTTAAAAACACCAAAGAAAATTAACAAGATTATTTATTAGTGATGGGATTAAAAATCTAATAACCATGCCATGCAAATTATTATTTTATTTTTTCGCTTGTGAAAATTGAAACCCACAGGTGGACCACATAAAATTGCATTGTGGGCTGCATGCTATTTTGGACAACCATCAGGACTGTAGAACAATACCTTGAGAAGGTAGTATAGTCTAGAGAAGGTTTTTTTTAAGTCTGGAGAAGATGTGGACATATTTGAAGTCAGTAGGGAAGGACATAGTTGATAGGGGAATGTTGGATTGAGAGAGAGAGAGAGAGAGAGAAATGATTGAGTATTAAATCTGATGGAGAACATGGAAGGGGATGGGATCAAGTACATATGGAGAGGGGCTGGCATTGGCAACAGAAGGACAAAATCTTTATCAGTGTATAGGGAAAAAGAAGAGAGAGTAGGAGATTATGTTAAGGGATTTTGAGATGATAATAGATAATAGAAGTGAGAACTTATGTTGAAAGGCCACAATTGCCTGAGTAAAGTAGGAGGCAAGGGGTTCAGCTAAAAGGGAAGAGGGAAAGGGAGTGAGACTTCTGAGAAGGGAGGATAAAGCTTGGAATAGCTTCTATGGGGAATCAGTTTGGTAGGAATAAAGGACAATCTTGCCACTGTGGAGGCCCAGTTAAGGTCAGATAACTTGAATTTGTAATGTACCCAGTCAACATAATTGTAGGACTTCCTCTAGTTGCATTCACTAGCTCATGAGTAACAGAGAAGGCAAATGGTGAGAGTATTTCAGGGCTGAGATTTAGCAAAAAAAAAAAGTACTTATAGGTCAAGGAAGAAACTCAAGAGCAGGAGACAACATAAAGTTGAAATGGCTGACTCAGGTTGAATTTGGAGTGAGAAAAAAGTGAAGTCAGAGCAACGGTAATGTCCTAAGAAAATACTGAAGGGTGGAGAGATTGGAAGTCTGATGAGGGCATAGAACAGGTGTAGGCATAAAGGAAACGTGAAATAATTGGTCACAGAGAGGGGAATATCAGAGTTTCTAATCAGAGAAATGGGTAATGGTGAAATCTTGTGTATGATAATCCCTATGGGTGGCTTAAGAGGAGTGATGGAGTAGGCTGTAGGATTTAAGCAAGTTGAGCAATCGGGAGGTTAGGAAGAATGAAGGAGCAAGAAGCTCAGAGCACAACAACACAGAAGGGACAGAACATGGATGGTGATCCCAGAAAAGTGAATGAGTAATATTGATCATACAAGTAGTAAGAGCAACGTCATAAAAAACCCAGCATGTCTCCAGAAGGAGGGTCAAGAAGGATGAAGACTGAGGAAATGCCATTGAATTTAGGAACAAAGAAATCACTGATGTCCCTAAAAGGAACAGTTTCAGTTGAGTGGTGGAGATGAAAGTCAGTATTCGATGAGCTGAGAGGTGCACAGAAGTTGAAAAAGTGGAGGTAGATAAGTATAGACAGCTCTTTCTAGGAGTCTGGCTATGATTAGGAAGAGCAACGGAGCTATAGAGAGTTGTACAGGTGAGGGAGGGTTGTTTAAGGATGGGAGAATTATGGGTGTTTTATAAGCAGGAGCCACAAGTTAAGTGTGAGACTTACACTATTCATCTTTTATGCTGCCTGCCCTGGAACTCAGAATCAGCCGTTGTGACCACAGGCTCTGATAGGTGACCATTCACCCTACCTAGCCCAGGACCAGATTTACATGCCAGTTTTATTTGTAAGTATACCTTCTCTTGCCACCCTTTATAACACCCTTTTCATGTTTTCTTCTCTTTTGAGAAATGTATATTACCAATGCCCTACCCACAGCAGCTGCTATGACTGTGCCAGGGCATTTCCTACCCACAGCGGCTGCTGTGACTGTGCCAGCGAATATCCAGGTTTGAATCATAAGATATAACAGACTCTCTTCATTGAAGATGGAACTAAGACATTTATTCAAACACCAGGAAGCCAAATCCATCATAGTAACCAAGAAATCTATACACACTACCAGTGCAGAGAGCACTGCCATCCCCAAGCCTTCCCTCATCGGGCCTCCCCACAAGATAAACTCCCTTAAGCAAAATCCCTCCCTCTCTCACCCATGCTGCTGCTCTGTGTCTCTCTACCTGCCTCCTCTCTCTCCCAGCTCTGACTCACGCTCCACCCTTTAGCAATCTCCTCCTACCACAGGCTCCATGTGACTCAGGTCACACTGGCCATGGGATGGGAAAGATCTTCCCATTCCATTAACAATACATTAACAATACAGAATGTAAGCTTCTTTAGGATAAGGACTATCCTACTTGTTTGTTTTTGTATATGTGTTATAGGGCCTGGTGCACGGTGTTTAACAAATGCCCATCCATTAACTGATTCATTCAAGATCGCCTCTTTTCCAATTATGCATCCCTTGAACATTTTTTTATGCTACTTCTTGCTCAGCAACTGGGACTCTATAGGCTCGGAGGCCTTTGGCTCTGAAGGCCCTTTTTGTTTTGCTCAGGTACAATGTGGCTATTCGAGGTAATTATTAATGAAAATTATGACCTGGGCTCTCATTCTAACAACACCGTGACGCAAATTTAAGAATCGTAAGCCTGATAGGAACTCCATTTAATTAAGACATTAAAATAATGAAAGAAAATCAAGAGGCATGATCATTTTCTGCTGGGCGCACAAATGCCCACAGTCTCAAGGTCTCTCAAAATGGCTAATGAAATAAAAGCCTTCCAGAAGAATAAAATTGAGAAACTGTCAGTCATTCACATTCTTTTGTCACAGTGCTCTCAGTGATCACAAGGGCTGTAAGTTAATTTCTTGGGATAGGCTGGAATCTGGCTCTTGGTTTCCCCAAACTCTTGAATTTAGGGGTAATTCTGCTCCATATCAGCTCCCTCTTCTGTCGCTTCGCTTTTACTATAATTTAAAGAATACAGCTCTATCTCTCCGAAGTTCAAGAATACTTCAGGACTCCCCCAGATGCTGAGCCTAGTCATATTTCCTTGCTCTGACTTGCCTTTCCCTTCTTTTTCTCTGATACTCCCATCTATCTTTTTCAAATTCAGGAAGCCAAGGGTGACCCCTGAATCTGTAAATAAGGCCTCATGAGAGTCCTCTTCCTGAATATTTCTCCAAAGGAAAGCACATCCCCCACCTCATAACTGTGGGCCAAAAATTGTACTGGAATATTTCAGTTAAGGACATCCACCACTATTACACTTGCAAATACTGGTGGATTTTCATTTGTAGCGTCTTTATTGGTACGGTTCAGTGGTTCTAATACTATGTCTGTTCGTTGTTTTTTGGATAACAGCCTCACATTTAAAATACCAACAATTAAAAGAATGTTTTTAGACAGTCTAAAACCTGTGTGGTTCTTAGCATATCTAACTTCTTACTCCACAGCTGTCCCACCATCACTGCATAAGCAGGAGGGGCCAACCAGGCCTGAAAGAGATTTTGGGCTTTTTCTTTGCTTCAGATGCCACTGTTGCTAAAGAATTTAGCCTCATCAGTATGACCATGTTTTAAAGCACTTAACCTCCCAGAAATTTATTTCATTCTTTCGTTTGTAAGATAAGGATAACAATAATTGTAGGATTTTATGCAACTCAAATCATGAGCATGTATAAAGGACTTTGGGAATATAAAAGCCTTTATTGTTGTTTTCAGTCATATCTGACACTCCATGACCCCATTTGGAGTTTTCTTGGCAAAGATACTGAAGTAATTTGCCATTTCCTTCTCTAGCTCCTCCATTGATCTCCAGCTCATCCAGATCAGTAAACTGGAGCAAACAGGGTTAAGTGACTTGTGCAGGGTCATACAGCCAGAAAGTATCTAAGGCTGGATTTGAACTCAAATCTTCCTGCCTTGAGGCCTGGTACTCCAATCCCCTGCACTACCAAGCTGCCTTATATGTCAGCTAATATGCTTACAATTATTTAATTCTCCTCATTTTCATCAGTGAAACTCAGATAGAAAGGGTTCTGGAACAAGCTGACATCCTGCTACTACTACTTCATATTGCATTTTCTATAGACCGTTGTACAGGTACATGAAATAACTGTTTGTTATAGTTGAATAAAAGTGTCAGGATGTAGGCTCATTGTAGGCACACTGAAAGCTTCTTGAGGAGATGTAAGCTGGCTAATAAGTAGGTATTTGAGAATGGTATTTGGACTTTTGGATTATGCCTTTAAAAAGAAATGACTTTACTGGTCAGAGATTAGACATCTAATAAAGGCTCATAAAAATGATTTGCTGTGCATCTTGCAAATATAATCAAAACTTTCAAACTAAAATCAAAGAAGGCAGTAGAGGAAAATAACTTGTTTCTATACCCCAACTTGGATACTATAGAGATTATCTGCCAAAAAGGAAGAAACACCTAGAAGTTCAGAAGAGACAAAATCCAAGAAAGAATCTGGTAAACCCCACAGTTTCAAATGTTCATATGCCTAAGGTTCAGGCAACAATTAAGAGGAAGTAGAAGTGCTGATGCAGGGAGGTAAATTTGACTTATAGGTATCACTGAGACTTGTTGGGACCAACTGGACCATGTTCTTGAATGGACATGCCTTATTCAAAAACAATAGGACAGGCAAAAGACAGGTTGGATGGAATCGTATTTTTAATTAAAAAAGATATATTTATGTGAGGAAGTCCAGAAATGAAAAAAAGCAAGATAAAGGATATTTCTGGTGAAGGTCAGTGAACAAAGAAACAGAAGTAGTTTTGACATTAGAATAGATTATAGATCACCTGAACAGTAAAAGCTAATAGATGAGGAACCTGAGCTCAAATTTAGCCCCACACACTTACTAAATGTGTGATCCTGGGCAAGTCACTTAACTTCCTTTTGTCTTAGTTTTCTCAATAACAAAATGGGGATCATAAAAGCACCTACTTCCCTGAGTTTTTGTAAGGATAAAATGAGACAATATTTATAAAGCACTTAGCACAGTACGTGGCACATAGTTGTTGTTTGTCCTTTGTTTTCAAAAAGGACCGATGACATCAGCGCTCATGAATTGGATTTAGGTGAGGCAGAGTTGCACAGAGCCCTTAGCCTCACTCTCTCTTCCAGAGTCATTGAAGCCCAAAAGTCAAGATGACTGGTGATGGCCCAGGATTCAGCGGATGATCTTGGTACCTTCAATGTCTGACCAAACGCTAAGGACTCCACAGCGTCTGCTTCAGCTGCCTTTCTGGTCATTGGAACAAATTGTGCTCATTCACCCATTTCACTAGGGAGAGTCATTGGCTTGGGGTAGACATTCTCCTAACTCACCAACGGGTTTGAGACCTATCAGTTGCCCTCAACCTGGCTTAGCCCATCTGCTGAGATGGTTACCCAGGGTGTAGACCCTGCACATACTATAGCTACTGTAATGTTAATGGATAGGAAGATCTTCCCCAAGCATTAATAGGCCTATGTGACCTGCTTTGAGCTCTGGCCCAGCTCGCAGCTGTGATATATCCTGAGTCACAAAGCCCATTGGGGGAGGAGCTTGCTTAGGGGAGGCTTGCTTGTAGGAAGGCTTTCACACCTTTTGCTAATTTGTAATTAGGCACTGAGTCATGAGGGTTGTGATGCCTTCTGACTCTGAGAAAGGCATATATACTCTGAGTTGGTATTTTGCTTTGGGAGGGTGGGGTTTGCTTATGAGAAGGATCTTTTGATTCCCTGGTTGAGACTCTGAGTAGCCATCTATTCAGACCTCTCGACTGCTCAGATATAAAGGCTCTCTCGATGCAGTTTTGTATGTGAAGCGTATAGCAATACTGCTTTGACTCAAGCAGTCGGAGCCCTGTCTGTTGGTCTGCTTTCTCTGTTTGTATTTTCTCTGACATTCAGGGGGCTGACTTTTCCCCTGAAGTAATGAGTGTAATTAAAGAAGATTGTTGACCCCTTTAAAGTTGCTTTCCTTTAAAAGCAGATTAAAGACCCTGTGCTAGCAGGTCATCCTGGGGATGCTAGGGTACTTGCTGTTACAGCTACTTGGAGCCCCAGGTGAGAGTTGGGTGAAGGAGGACACCAAAGGTGGATGAGCAGCTCTGAAAAGGGCTTGGTAAGCCCTCACACCAGAGGTGCCAGCACTCCCCAAATACCCCATAAAATATATAAATGCTAGTTATTATTGTTATTGCTGTTGTTGTTAAGAAGTGGAGTGACACGGCCATACCTGTGCTTCAGAAATATACCTTTGGCAGCTGGGTGGAGGATGTATTGGAGAGAGAGGAGACTGCAGGCTGAGAAACTAATTTGAAGGTTATTGCAACAGTCCAGTCAAGAGGTGATGAGGACCTGAACAAGGTTGACGATTGAGGAGGAGTTGACAAGACTTAGCAGATGATTGGGTATAGGAAGGACAAGGAGGGATATAGGAAGTTAAGGAAGACTCTGAAGTTTTATACCTGAATGACTAGAAGAATTCTGAGTCTCTCAACAGAGATAGGGAAGAAAAGATTGCAGGGTTTTTGGGAAAAGATCATGAGTTGAATTTTGTATAATTGAGTTTGATCGAACCACAGGACATAGAGTTTGAAATGTCCAATAAGCATAACTGGAACTCAGGACAGAGACCAGAACTATGTGGCTAGATCTGGGAGTTCTTTGTGTAGAGTTGATAATTGACCTCATCAGCTTACGAGGTCGCTGAAAAAAAGAGTGCAGAGAAAGAAGAGAGACCAGGGCAGAGTTTCATATTAGTCGAAGAATTACTATTATTAGTCTCTCAAAGAGCATTAAAGAAGGTACATGGTAGGCATAAGCCCATTACAATATGTTACCAGCAAAGATTATGTAGGAGAATTAGCATGAAAGATAGCAAGTTGGAGACAGCATGGTGAAGAGGATAAAGCAATTGATGCTGCACAGTATCTGTATAAACTTTCTATTAATAACAAATTCCTCTTCTATTTGAACTTTGTTCAAGTGTGCCACAAATTAATATCTTTGGTGAACATTTAGCTTCTACTTTTATGTGTTCCTATAACAACAATGCTGCTAACAGCTGCTGTGGGGATGAAAGACTAATAACACCAGCACACAGGAAGGCTGCTAGCACAGATTCTTTGATCTGCTTTTCTAAGGAAAGCAACTTAAAGGGGTTTACAATCTCACTTTAATCAAACATACATATATTATTCACTTAGTTCAGGGGAAAAAAGTCAGCACCCTGAACTTTAGAGCAAATACAAACAGAAATTACAAACAGAGACAATATAAAGAGAGTGGATACACACAGTTATCAACAGACAGGCAGGCCTCTTATCTGTCTGACCAAATCACAATAGTTACCAGAGAGAGAGGCACCAACATCTGGATTTTCAAAGCTGGGGGCTCCAGTGGCTCCCTAGAGTCGTGTCTGATCAAATCACATGACACTCTTCCGGTGAGTGAGAGCCCCAAACAAAATGCTAACCTCTGAGTTTTATATACCTTTCTTAGGGCCCTGAAGGCTTCAAACCTAATCAGCAAAAAGGTGTGGGCTTGGGGCTTTGCACCTGGCAAAACTTAATCAAAGGCTTTTGATTACTTTAGCATTCTAAAAGAGAAAACAGTAAAAAAAAAAAAGTCCCACCTTAATTACTATTACAGTTCCTAGATGTAAATATTCGATAGATCATTGGACAAACAACTCTATGGCCATATCTGGAATGGTATCTTCCTTGATTGTATGGTGTCCATCAGAAACACCTTGTTCAAGAAGGACTTTTCCAGCAATATATTGCTTTTTCAAATCAAATGTTTCACATTATTCCTCTTTCCAGAAATTCAGCAAATAAGAAACACTGCTAGAATCTTTATTCCCTGAATCACTCAAGCAATTTTGTAACTATGAAGATGTGGGCTAGATTGACATAGAAAATTGTCTGGGAAAGTCTGTTGCATTTATCTGCTTTCAGCAGTGATATTCTTGATATGTGCTAAGATTTTTTTTCTTAATCTGTTTTATTTCTTATTTTCAATATATTGCTTCTTGTTGTACTGCATGGTTTAATTTTATATAATCAAATCCATCTATTTTGTCTGCAATAATGTCTTCCATTTGCTGCATAGATAAAATTTTTCTCCGTTTAATTATTAATCTTTTAAAAGTGGCTTAGGGAGCTGCAGTTCTTCATTCAAAAATGCTAAGAGGACAATTTAGCCACTTGACTATCCATTCACAGAGTATGAAATACTGTATTTGAATTACTAAAGCTTTCGGTACTTTCTTTTTAAGCTCCCTTGAGAAAATAGATCTATTAAGGTATATAAAATGTCTAGTTATTTTCATAGAATGTTAGAAGTGGAAAGGACTTCAGAGATCATGTAGCACATCCCCTGACACATAAGGGCACTGATGCCCTGAGAGTTGAAGTGTCTTAGCTTAAGGCTCTGATAGCTAGCATAGCCAGCTAGATTGCTCAATGGATAGAGTATTAAAACTAGAGTCGGGAAGACCTGAGTTCAAATCGACTGGTGGGGAACCTGCTAGATATTTATTAGTTCTGTGACCCCGAGCAAGTCATAACCTCTGTCTACCTCAGATTTAAATATCACCTTCTTCCCAAGGTTGCTGTGAGGATCAATGAGATATTTTGTAAAACATTGATGAATGAATCCTTCCTTCTTCCTTCTTCTCCTTCTTCCTCCCTCCTTCCTCCCTCTCTCCCTTCATCCCTCTTTTGTCCTCTCTCCCTCCCTCCGCCCTTTCCTTCCTTCCTGTCTTCCTTCCTTCCTTCCTTCCTTCCTTCCTTCCTTCCTTCCTTCCTGATAAACTCAATAACCAATGATTCCCGAGGGCTATAGAGCATGCTGCCTATCTCCTGACAGAGAAGTGATAGACTGAGGGTTGAGAATGAGACATATTTTTTTAGACTTTGCCCATGTGGTAATTTTTTTTTGTTTGACTATGCATATTGGTTTTTCAAATATGGGCTGGGGATATGGGAGGAAGAAAAAATAGGGTTTTTTTAGTTCATTTTAAAAAATTAAATAAAAAGAACAAATACTAGACTTGTAGATTCACAGCTAGTGAATAGAAGAGCTAAGACTGGAACCTAGATCTCCTGACTACCAGGTCAAGGAATTTTCTCCTATAGCATATTGCCTCAAAGAATAATTATTGATATTGGTCATTTTGATTCTTAATTAGTGATTCTTAATGTTAAGAATTCACCTTAATATGCTAATAGTGCTAATAATTCTTAATATTCATTCATCTTCCTAGAGTCAGCTAAGTGGCACAGTGAATAGAGCACCAGGCCTGTAGTCAGAAAGATCTGAGTTGAAATCCAGCCTCAGATACTTACTAGCTGTGTGACCCTGGGCAAGTCTCTTAACCTCTGTTTGCCTCAGTTTCCTCAACTATAAAATGGGGATAATAACAGTACCTACTTTTCAGGATTAGTATAAAGATCAAATGGGATAATATTTGCAAATCATTTAGCATAGTGCCTGGTACATAATTAGGCATTTGAACAATGTGGCCAGCCCATTGGAGTTGTGTTCTCTGAAGAAGAGTTTGGATGCTTGGCAGTTTTGCTCAAGAAAGGACATCAGTGTCAGGTACTTCATCCTGCCAGATGATCTTCAGAATCTTCTGTATCAGCAGGGCAATAGTCACAACATCGATGATAATTGTGAATATCCCTATGTAGTTCTATATTGCAAAATATAAGAGACCCTCCATATAGAAGGTAGAAGAAGTAAAACATTTATTCAGACACCAGAGAACCAGATCCCCAAACTAATAAGTCCAACCCATCCAAGCAGCAACCAACTCCCCAAACCAGTAAGCCCATGTTATCATAACAGCAAAGAACTTAAAACACAGTATCACAGCAGGGAACCTCACCATGCTATAACCCTCACACAAACACACTCACAGCACAGCTATTACACCTCCTTGCTCTCCCTCAGCTCGAACTGCTCTGAACATTTCCTGCACCGCACTTTCCTGTTCCTCTCATTCAACAAGCTCCTCCCACCACAGGCTTCCTGTGACATAAGCAGGTCACATGGGCCTATTAATGGGTGGGAAAGATCTTCAAATTCACATTGCAATTACATCTTCCTAAGACAATTCAAATAGAAATGGTTCAGTTTCCTGGCATGGCACTGGTACAGTGTCCAGGTTTCACAGGCATACAACAATGAGGTGAACACAACAGCTCTGAAGACCTTCAGTTTAGTAGTTAGTCTAATGCTCTTCTCTCCCATGTTTTCCTTCAGAGCCTTCTAAACACTGAGCTAGCTAGGGCAATGTATGTATCAACCTCATTATCAATGTGTACATCTCTGGAAAGTATACCAACAAGGTAAATGAACTTATCCACAGTATTCAAAAGTTCTCCATTTAACTGATGGTTCCATGTATGGTACATAGTAGGTGTTATATAAATGCTTATTCCCACCCCCCCCTCCCCCACTTCCAACAAGTTACTGTAGCAAAGCAATAGTATTGACCATGATAAAATTATGGCTTACCACTAGAAGAAACGACTACACTTGAATTTATTTCAATCTATTTTGTCATAGTCTTTCCTCAAAATAAAAAATGAGATATAAATTAAGAAATTTTATATTTGTTAAGATTGTCAATAAGAAAGGAAAGAATATTCTCCAACTTTGTGATTCCAAGGAATGAAATACATTTTTTTTGGTATTCTAAGTTTTCCTTAATGAGTTCTATGCTGTAATCACAATGTACAGTAAATGATACAGGAAAATTAAAAGATTTCATGATTTTTTCATTTGTTTATTCTTCTAAACATCCAGAAATTGAGCTATACAAGACTTCCTTTTATTTTTACCTTATTTTTTGCAAACACCCTACTCCTTCATTTGTAGTTTTTACTCTAGTTCTAACCATAATTGATTCTCACCTGGAGCTGCTTCTCAGTTCTCCCTTTAGTCTACCTGCATCCAGGTTGTCTCCTCTTCATAACACTTCACACTTATGCCTTCCTAAGTCACACATGTGAGAAACCACGATCCCTGTCACTTCCTTAGACAAAAATCTTTAATACCTTCTTTTATCTTGTAGGAAAAAAAGCCAAGTCCTGGCATTTAAGACACTGACAGATTTGGGTCTTCTCAGCCTTATTTCACATCATTCATTTTTACATGATCCATAACCCCCAGATTTGACACGTCATCTTTTTCCTGCATTGTTACAGGCTGTCCCCGATGGCTAGAATGCTCTCCTTCCTTACCTCTGCCTCTTAAAGTCCTTCCTTTTTTTAAAAAAAAACTTAATAAATATAATAAAATGGGCATTTCCATATGCATAGTAGACCAGAAAAAGAGTACTATATATGAAGCTACAGATTTTGAATATGTACAGATGACTTTTCTTTTTAGATAATTGATAATTTCCACTTTTAGTTTTTAAAACTGCTCTACATCTTGTGCTTCTTCCTGGTTTTCCTTCTGTTCTCTCCTCTGTATTTTAAAATTCATTTTTATTTTTAAAGTATTTTTAAGTTATGAAGCATTTATATTTTCTCCCTCCCCACAAAAAGAAAGAAAATACTTGCATCATACAAGCAGAGTTAAGCAAAATAAATTCCCACATTGACCACAGCCAAAGATGTGTTTTTCATGCTTCATAGTAGTTCATCATCTCTCTGTCAGGAATTGGGTAGCCTTTGTCATCAGAAGTTTTCTGGAATCATGATTAATCATTGCATTGATCAGAGTTCTTAATTCTTTCAGAATTGTTCATTTTTAAAATATTCCTCGTGTTATTTGTTCTGGTTCTGTTCACTCTGCATCAGTTTATACAAGTCTTCCTGGATTTCTCTGAAACTGTCTCTTCATTTCTTACAGCATAAAACCATTTTTATTACATTTATGGTCACAAAGAACTGGAGTCCTTCTCTTCTTTCAAGCTTCAGGGCAGGTACCAGATATTCTATGAAGGCCTTCCAGATCATGGGATCATAGGATTAGAGTTAGAAGGGACGTCATAGTCATTAAGTCCAATCTCCTCATTTTACAGGTGAAGAAACTGCAGTAAAGAGAGGTTAAGCGATTTATCCAAGTGAGTTGAACCCAGATCTCCTGATCTCTGGTCCAGTGTCCCAGTCACTATTCTACTAAATCTATGATCTTGTAATCCCCAGTAAAATGTAAGCTCCTTCAGAAAAGAGACTGCTTCATTAAAAAAAAACAAACACTTTATAGCCCAGAACCTAGTAGTAAACATAATAAACACTTAATGGATGTTTACTGAATAAATTTTAAATGCTTAGAAGATACTTTAAAGGGACTAAAACATTGTTTAAATTGTCTATGTGTGTTCACATGCACACAGAGCAGTTCAGTTTGTTGAAGTGGTATTTCTTTTTTGTATCCTGGTACACTGCAATGTTAATAGATTGTTGCAATGGCTGCAAACTTGTTCAAGTATGAAAAATGCTACATTTTCCAAAGCGTCCTAGTTCCTGAGAAACTGTGTATCAAGAGGATGAGCAAGGATGCTGCTACTGGGGCTGGAGATTTATGTCCATACAGGATGACAAGATGATTCAGAGCAGCCCGGAGATGACTTGCCACTAGGGTAAATGTTCTCAGACCAGCCAAATCAAAAATTCCATGGAGACATTAGAAGAAAGGTGGCAAGAGAGAATAGTGAGAAGCAGTTTTCAAACAGCAACAGCCAGGTTCACTATAGCAAAGGCTTAATCTTCCTCTTCCCTGCCACCATGAATTTTAGAGGTGCTTGTTTTCCTACCAGTCTGGGAAAAAATGAGGAAGATGTTGCTCCCGTTTGAGAATGCGTGTGAACCACTTGTCTGTTATTTTACTATGTATTTCAGTTCCCATGAAATTTTTATTAACTTGGTGTTGTCTTTTGCCTGGGTCCTGTTATACAGTTGGTGATCAAGATCTGAGTGGCTTTAGAAGTCCCAAGTTTCAAAGGAATTGGGATAAGTAAGATGAATGAATGAGCCACAACACCCCTGAAGTTTGAACCATAGTATATTTAATTCCAGATATGAGTGAAAATGGGTTATTTGATTCCAAAAGTCTCTTTTAATGAAATGATGGTTTTCACCTAAAATGGGAGTTAAACCTATTGATTTGATTTAGAAAAACAAAGACAGACAATCATCTGGTCACATGGCAAGGGATATGGATGACAGGTGGACAGCCAGTGTCCTTTACTCGTATGCTTATTATGTCCAGAGAAATTAAGGTAGACCTCCTGCACATTGGGTATGGCAAGACATAGAAAGAGTGCATGGGCAGGCAGTCTGCATCACTGGAGGACCTCCAAATTGTTGGGATGCTAGGTCCATTTGAGAAGTTGAGGCAACTAGCATTTATTAAGTGTCTTTTAAATGCCATATACTATGCTAGGCAAAGTCTCAGATAGTCATCTCAAATATCTCAAAACACCAGACTTTTAAGCACAGAATTAGAAAATGTAAAATATCAAAGGTTCCTCTAATCCAAAATCTAGTCTGTGTCTCTAGTTTGAGGCAGGGGAGTTAGTTCCATGTTGACTGATCCAACACTGAAGTAACTGCCCGTGGGTTTGGATTTCAGGAGTCCCAGAGGTGTCTGAAATGCTATCACCATTCTTCCAATTTAAGGTCTCAGTTCTAAAGAGTTCCAGTATCCTTGGGAAAGAAGGTTATCTTTTTTTTTTTGGTCTTGTTTGTCTCAGAGAGTTATTGAGAGGATCAAATAAGATGAAAGTACATAAAAAATCTTTGTAAACCTTAAAGCTCTACAAATAGAATTATCATTTGCACATTAATATGAATAACATTCAGATCATTTTCTGAGAACAGTTTTGATAAGAGAGAGACCTAGATGGTGCTGGGTATCTGATTGAAATGGAAAGGTAGAAGGAAGTGCCATTGAGGGAATGGAAGGACGGGATAGAAAGGCTAAGAGGGATCTGAACCCTTCCCCCACTTTACAAGTTATTCTAAGGTCAGCCCCACTCCCAAGTATGGTACTTCGAAACCATAAATAGAAGTTGTTTTACATAAATAGATCTTTTGAGTCTTTGAACTAAAAAAAAATTATCTTAAAAACCAATGATAACATAGTATGGCAGATAGAAATCTAGCCTTGGAGTTAGGAAGACTGACTTGCCATTCACGTCCCAGTTCTGAATACACACACACACACACACACACACACACACACACACGTGCATGTGTGTGTGATATATGTATCTATACACACATATATATACACATGTGTACTTACATATATGCATGCATGCAGTTCTCAGAGGAAGACTAAAAGTTGCATCACAGGTATAGACCTGAATTGGTAGGGTGTTTCTTCACTGGGAAGTTCCCAGTACATAGTAAGCACTTATTAAATGTTTGTTGATTGAAATAACAGGTCTGATTTTTAAAATGTCTATCTGGTGGTTCTTCATAGCATATCAAGTTCAGACATCCTCTGGAAAGGCATGTGTCTTGCCCTGATCCGTCAACCCCACAATGACCCTTGACCTCATTCTAATCAGGTTTCCCCATCCCAGGGAAAACTAGGTTTCCCCACCCTCCTGAACACAAATCTCCTCTGCTAGAGAACAGGGTATAATGAAAAATGCCATCTTTACACTGGAAATCCTGCAAAGGACTGGTCGTCTGAATGAACATGACAAGCTCTTTGCTATGTTTACCTATGGCATTTACGTTACTTCTTATTGAGCAGACTTGATATTGGTATTTTGCTACTATCATATTCAAATGAAAATGCTTACAGATTCATATTTCATTTTTTAAGAATAATACAGCAAAAACACACAAGTAGAAATGAACTCAAGTTGATCAAGACACTGTTCTTGTGTTGGTGAGCTGTAAATTTGTCCCTTCATTGTGGCAGCAGCAATGTTAGTGTCAATCATGACAAAGATCCTAAAGAATTTTCTTCTCTGAGGCCCCAGGGTGTAGTGGGAAAGGTGATTATTCCGGAGTCCAGAGGAATGGGTTGTGCGGCTCTGCCATTAAATGGGTGTATGGAGATTTACCTCAGCAAGTTCAGTATTCAGGGCAACAACACACCCTAAAGCACTCTTCAATCAACTTTGTAACTCAAAATGTGAAAATAACATAAAGAGTAATTAAGGATAATTCAGCTGGTCAGGAGATTACTACAGCAATTGTGCATTGATTATACCCTTTAAATTGTAGTATCCTGGGGCACTAGAGTCCTCTTTCCACAGTGATGGCTGTGACCTCCTGTCTTGGGGACCTGGTTTTGTTATGCGGAAAATAAAAGGTTGTACCAGATGATATGTGAAGTATCTTTCTCCTCTTACATTCCATGAATCAATCAATAAGAATTTATTAAGCAGCTGCTACTTACCAGGCACTGTGTTAACTTCTGGACAGAAAAAGACAAATGTGAAACTGTGCCTATTCTCAAGGAACTAGCTTTCTAATGGGGGAGAGAACATGCATGTATATCTCTATAGGCATAGACAAAACACATAAATAAGTAAGCTTGGGAAGGCAGGGACCTGGAAAAGGCCTCATGCAAAAAAGTAATGCTTGAGCTGAATCTTGAAGGAAAACAGATATTCCAAGAGGAAGAAGCAAGAAAGGATTTCATTCCATGCTTGGGTGACAACCCAAAACACAGAAACGGGAGACTGGAGTATATAAAGAGGAAGAAGGACAGTTTGGTTAGACTATTGAGTACACAGATAAGAGTAATGCAAAAAACAAACGAACAAAAACAACAACAAACAAACCTAGAAGTAGAAGGGGGCCAGATTGTGAAGAACTTTAAATGATAAACTAAAAAGTTCATCTTCATTTGTAGAGGTAATAGGGAGCTAGACCTGTACTTGAGGAAATCTCTTTGGTAGCTTTGTGGAAGATAGATTTAAGTAGAATGATGCTTGGGGCAGGAAGACCAGTTAGAAGACTATTATAATAGTCCAGTTGAAAGATGGTGAGTTCTGAAATTAGGGTGGTGGCTATGGGTAGGGAGAAGGGGATATACATGAGGAATGTTGTGGAAACTGGCAAGACGACAACAGATTGGACATATAGAGGGAGGCAGAGGGATGACTCAAGGTTTATACTAACACTATGGATCTGGGTGATTGGAAATATGGTGGTGCCTTTGAAAGGAATTAAGGAAGTTCAGAAGAGGAAAGGGGAGGGAGGGGAAAAATAATGAATTCAATTTTGGACATATTGAGTTTGAGATGCCTATAAGACATAGTCTGAAGTGTCTAATAGGTAGAAAATGTGGGGTTGGGATAAATAAGATGAATGAATGAGCCACAACACCCCTGAAGTTTGAACCATAGTATATTTAATTCCAGAAATGAGTGAAAATGGGTTATTTGATTCCAAAAGTCTCTTTTAATGAAATGATGGTTTTCACCTAAAATGGGAGTTAAACCTATTGATTTGATAGGAGGTAAATCTGAGATATCACAGATATAGGGAACTTGTGGATGAGGAAACTCCCTACACTAAGGCATGTTAGCAACTTAGTCTTAGTAGAGTTGTCTAGAGCAGGGATCAGCAAACTACAACACAAAAACAGGCAGAGGGTCGGATTTGGTTCCATCCCTGCTATCACTCGGTCTCTTCTGCCCTTTGTGGCTAAACTCCTTGAAGAGACCATCTACAGTAGATGTCTCCACTTTCTCTGCTCTCACTCTCCTCTTAACCCCCCTTACAATATGGCATTTGACCTCATCATTCCACTGAAACTGTTCTCTCTAAGCCACCAGTTGTCTCTTAATTGGCAAATCCAATGGCCTCTTCCCTCATTCTCCTTTACCTTTCTTTGATCTTTGACATGTTGATCTTCCTCTCTTTCTTAATACTCTCTTTCATCTAGGTTTTGGGAATACTCCTCTCTGTTCTCCTCCTACCTTTCTGACCATTCTTTCTAGTCCCCTTTGCTAGATCCTCATTCAGATCATACCATCAAAGTGTAGGTGTCCTTCGGGGTTCTGTCTAGGCCTTCTTCTCTCCTCCCTTCATCCTATTTCAGCTTCCATGTATTTAGTTGCCATCTCTATGCTGGCAATTCTTGAATCCACCTATCTTGCTCTAACCTCTTTGGTGACCTCCAATCTTGCATCTCCAACTGGATGTCCACTAGATATCTTAAATTCAACATGGCAAAATCTGAATTCCTTTTCTTTCCCCCTGAACCCATCCTCCATTCCATATACACTCACCTTAGCTATTATTGTAGAGGGCAACACCATCCTTCCATTCCCTCCTCCTCACAACCTAGATGTCATCCTTGATTCATCATATCTCTTGCCCCTTATGTCCAATCTGTTGCTGAGGCCAGTCAATTTCATTTTTTGTAGCATCTTTCAAATATGTCCCCTTCTTTCCTCTGACACTGTCACCACTCTAATAGAGGCCCTTATCACCTAATAGCTGAACTATTGCAATAGCCTGCTGGTGGGTCTACCCACCTCAAGTTTCTTTCCACTACAATCCTTCTTCTTGTGATTTTCCTAAAGTATAGGTTAGACCATGTCATCTTCTCCCCTCCCCTCATGCAATAAACTCCAGTGGTTCCCTATTGCCTCCAGGACCAAATATAAAATCTTCTGTTTGACATTCAAAGCCCTTCATAAGCTAGCCCCCTCCTATCTTTTCAGTTTTCTTGTACCTTATTCCTTGCCATGTGCTCTTTGATTCAGCGATGATCCTCCTTGCTGTCTCATAAACAAGCCACTCCATCTCTCAGCTCCAGACATTTTCTCTGCCTGTCTCCTATGCCTGGAATTTTTCCCACTTCATTTCCACCTATTGTCTTTCCTGACATATTTAGTCCCAACTAAAATCTCATCATCTATAAAAAGTCTTTCCCAAGTCCTCTTAGTTCTAGTGTCTTCCCTCTCTTACTTACTTCCTGATTATTCTGTATATGGCTCATTTGCACATATTTGTTTGCTGGTTGTCTCTTCCATTAGATTATAAATTTTTTGAAGGCAGGGAATGACTTTTGCCTCTTTTTGTATCTGCAGTGTTTATCATAGTTTCTGGCACATAGAAGGTACTTAATAAATATTTATTGACTGACTAATAGTTTGTAGATGCCTGGTCTAGAGCACTGAGAATTGAAGTGGTTTGCTCATGGTTATACAACCAGTATGAATGAGAGATGGGACTTAAATCTAGGTCTTCTTGGTTCTGAGGCCAGTTCTATATTTACTATGCAATATCATCTCTCATTGTAAATACAGCATTTGAAAATCACCAAAAATTGCTTATTACAAATACAAATTAGCTTCAACACCTTGAACTTGTAAAAAAAAAACTCAGCAGAAATAACTACTATCGCTCAAGGTAAGTAGCAATGTGTAGGGGTTTCCTGACTCTCCAGTAGTATAGCCAGTTTAAACATTTGACGTGACTCCATTCCTTACAACAAAAAATATCATCCCATGAGCAAAAATATTTGAGAACACTGGAATCAGGGCCATAAGTAGCATGGGAAAAACAAGTATCTACAAGATGGGCATCCCCATCTAGGGTATATCGCTTCCTTCCCAAACAATCTACCCTCGTGGTCCTCTACCATCTGGTACAACTACTTCTAGGGCATCAATTGCTTTGGTGCCCCTCTCCTAGGACTCTATCACCACCAATGTGGTGGGGGCTTGAATCTCTGGGGAAAAGGAGAAACTCTCCTCTGGTCCACCAGTTGCGCTCTTCTCTGCCCCAGGCCTCCAACTGAATTTGCCCCAGAAACAAGAATTCCTAATTCCTTAATTAGTTCCTAAATAAGGTCATACGTTAGGTTCTAGAGATACACAGAACAAAAGAAACAAAGAATGGTGGGAGGGAGGGAGAAAGGAAAGAAGGAAGGAGGAAAGAAGAAAGAAGAGAAAAACAACCACCTATGTGCTCAGTAGTTGTGGAATGTTATACACAATTGTCTCAGTGGCATCCTACATGTAGTAAACAGAAGAAATAGTTGTTAAATAAATGTTGACTAGATTGCCTATCATGGTCTGCTCTGTGGATCAACAGTGCTGCAGGTCAGCAAAGTGTAAAAACAAATAAATATCTCCTGCCTAATGAAAAGAATCATTAAAGGAACAAGGGATGTGTCATAAGACATACACATGTAGAGTACAAGTAGTACCCATCTCTTCTAGGGAAATGCGAGCCTAAGAATGACTTTAGTGAAAGGGGACAATAGATGTGAGATATGAAGCAAGAGAGGAAATACTTGTGGAATTAATATCTATTATGTCTGAACTGCGGATGAATTGGGCTTGAACCAGTAAGACTGGAATTTCCAGGTTTTCATCATAAGGTGTGGTCACACAGTCAAACTGCAGTGAATTGGACTGATCAGGTTTTTCACTCCCAGCTAGATTTGCTGGTGATCACATAGACAACAAGTTGGGGGAGAAATGCAAAAAAAAACAACAAAAAACACAGTGTGACAACAGCTAATAGCTACCTAAATTTACAAGTAACATCTCTGAAGAAAACTATATACGTTTAAAATAATGTGGAAATTTTGTTATCCTAAGGTATTTTGGGATCTATTTTATTTAGCTGAAACAACTTCCTTGCGAAAGCTTTAATTCTAGAGAAACACAAAACATAGCGAAGATCCACCCAATTCCTCATGACTAGGATTGACTCATCAGCTTTTCCACACTAAAAGTACTATAAATGTCATTCAGTGTGTTATTTTATAACAACAAGCCAAGAACAGAAAAGAAATTTATATAAGTAGAGAAATTCCAGTATTTAGGTTAATAATGAAGATTCATTACCATATAAAGGGATAAATCATGAAACATTAATGGTACAGTGAAAAAAATATTAACTTTGGAATCAGAGATGCCAGGTTTGAATTCTGCTTCTTCTACTTACTATCTGTAACTTAGGCAAATGACTTAACATCCCTGGGCCTCAGTCTGCTCATCTCTGAAATAAGGAGGATGGTCTAGATTGTCTCTAAGGTGTCCATGATCCAGTGATCTATTCAGACATCATCATGATTACAAAAATTTGAATTTCTAAAAGGAAATTAAACCACCTTTTTCCTTTTGCTCATTATTCTTATCTCTTTTCTTCCTAAAAGTATTACCATTTATTAAAAATCATGGAAGTAGTGTGCTGATCAGTGAAATTGTTCGTTCTGCTGACATTAACCTTATAGGCTCATCAGATCATAAAACTAGTACTGGAAAGGACCTTAGAGGTCATCCAGTACAAGCCCCTTATTTCGTGGATGAGGAAACCAAGGCCCAAAGAGGTATGCTCCAACAAAAAAGATCCTACAGGTAGTAAGTGGCAGAGCAGAGATTTGAACTCAGGTATTATAACGCTAAGTTTAGCAATCTTCTAATACTCTCACTATCTGCCTTGCAGGATTGTGATGGGGAAACCTCTGTAGACATGGGAGATACTGCTGATAATGTTCTTTTTGGAACATGTACCACAACCCAGGGGCAACTATATAGCTCAGTGGGTAGAATGCTGAGTTCAAATCCAGCCTCAAACATTTACTAGCTGTGTGACCTGAGGCAGGTTACTGAATTTATTTTTGCTAAGGAGGCACCCAAGTGGCTCAATGGATAGAGTGCTGAGCCTAGATTAAGGAAGCCCTGAGTTCAAATCTGGCCTCAGATATTTACTAACTATGTGACCCTGGGCAAGTAATTTAACCTCTGAGAAGTAGCAAGTCACTCCAGTATCCAGTATGGGCCACAGAGTCAATTCTTCATGAGGAGTCACAAGGATCATCCTTGAATTTTCTACTCTCAGCCTTGCAAGTCTTAGCTTCATTCCGGGACAGGGTGGTACCTCTCCATCCAAAAGGGAGTGTTCAGATCTGTATTTCTAGTTTGTATATTTGGATAACATTATCTATAAGATAAAAAAGAAAAATGCAACATGGAATGTGCATCTTTCAGAGCCACTTGAGTAAGACCTAAGTTTTTTAAGACAATTAGATATTAAAACAAAACAACACCACCCTAATACGGACATCAAAGTGTAATGGTAAGAGAGACATCATGATGTAATGGGTTTGGCTTTGGAGCCAGGAAGACCTGAGTTCACATCCCGATTCTGATACACACTGGCTGTGTGACACTGGTCATGTCATTTAACTTCTCAGCGTTCTAGTCAACCCTCTAAGACTATAAGTTGCAGAGGAACATGCCAGACGACACTGATAGAAAGAGTTTCTTCATTTGCTGGTTCTCTATACCAATGAAATCACAGATATAGTCTGTGCCTAATTATGGTACCTGGTAGAATTGGGAAAGTGAGATTTGAGGAGAGTTAGAGATATAACATCTTGTAGAATGCATAGCAGAATGGATGACCTCCCACTTCCCCTTAAGAATTTATTTTAGAGGCAAACAAGCTGAAATGTGTTTGAACATTAAGAAACAAAACCAAGAAAGCACCAGAGATCTGGAGAAGAGTTACTGAATAAACTGCCTCTTGGCCTTGACGTCCTAATCTAGTGTTGGATTAAAATTTCTTACGCCCAAAGAATCTTCGGAGTTTAACTTCCCAGCTCAGATAGGAAGCTTAGGGTACTGATGAGAGCACCTCAAAAGAAGGGACTGTTTCATTTTTGTCTTTGTGCCTTGCACATAAGAGATACTTAATGCTTGTTGAACTGAATTGATCCTATTCGAAAGAATCCTGTGGCCAACCTCCTACCTGAAAGCGATCCCTGTCTCTATTTTTAAATAGCATTTTGGTCATATTTCTCCATTGCATATTTCAATTTGCATCATGTTCATGTATGTCTCTGGTTTATCTCCCCTAATGGACTATGAGTTACTTGAAGGCATGCCTATATCTTATATTCATCTTTGTATCCCCAGGTCTAGTAAAATGTCTTCTATATGGTGGCACTTGCTTTGAATTGAGTAGACTTTAACCTTAGCACAGTACCTGGCACACAGTAGATGCCTAATAAATGTTCTGAAATATATCATCAGTTTCTCTCTCTTCCACCCTCCGTCTCTTCCCTCATTGGTTTATCTGAATAGAAAGCCATGGAGATAATTCACCCATCTGGGTTGGGCAATAGTTCAGTTGGAAACTTGGATAGAGGGGGTGGGAGTAGGGGAGTGCATATACTGTTTTCCTGATACACTCTTCCTGCAATGACTCCAGTAATCCCCCACCCTGTTAAATGAAGATCAACAGATGCTCAAACTCTTGAGTCACTCAAGCAGAGTAAGACTAGCATTACTGGTCCAATTCCCCAGGAGTCTTCCAACTCTCCTCAACTCCCAATGAGCATGGATGAGCACTAGTCCCCAAGTCCTTCCTCACTCCTTGCCCTTACTGCCTATTCCCACTAGACCTAGACAAGAAATGTATAAAAAACATCAGACTTTACTGGTTGGGATACCCTCCTTTATCTGAAGCCCTAGCAGGATACTCAATTCCATCTAATGTCTAATGGATCTGACCTGTTTCCACTCTCTTCTTTGACTGCCTTTCAAATTATAAGTCTCTTCAATAAAGCTGACATGCTTTCCTATCATCTTTTTTGCTCTGTATTTACTTATACTGGACCTTGGTACTCCAAAACCTTCCTAAATCAGAATTGACATCTCCCCAACATCATCTTTCAAATCCTTCCTCTAGGGATAATCATGTCCTTTGTATCTGGGTGGGAGAGTACTTTCACCAAATGCCAAGGTTGCCATGATCTAGATGATCTCTAAGGTTCCCTATCGGTTCTAGATTGATGAAACTATAGTGCTTCCCTCACAGGTTATAGCACAAGGTTCAAATGAGATGAATGCTGTTTGTATACTGCCTCACAAACCTTAAGGCACTAAATAAGTGAGAGTTAATCTTATTAGATGAATGTGAGTAGTTTTTTTATACCTTATTATGATAGAAAGGGCTGAAATTAGGTTTTGATAAAGAGTTTGAGAGGATGAGAAAACAAGGGAATTGGGTGCCTGAGACTGGTGAGGAGCAGGGCAAAGAGTCGTAAAGGGGCAGGAATGGTCCAAAAAAAAACTCAGGTGGGGCAGCTAGGTGGTGCAGTAAGTACAGCACTGGCCCTGGAGTCAGGAAGACCTGAGTTCAAATCCAGCCTCAGACACTCAATACATTTACTAGCTGTGTGACCTTGGGCAAGTCACTTAACCCCAATTGCCCTGCCTTCCCCACTCCAAAAAAAAAAAAAAAGCTCAGGTTGCTTGCTTACAGTTTTTCTCAGAGTCAGTAGAACAATATTACATTTCCCCTCTTCCCCTCAGGCCAAATATCTTTTCAGAGAGTCACATTAGAACCTCCTTGTGGATGGAACAGGCTTTCTGTACAAGCAGCCAGAAGCCTGCCCATCAGTGTCATTCCAGAAAGACTCCCCATACTTCTTCCTTCTACATCCTGAAATAAGGAGAGGCTTGGGGAGTCAGGAATCACTGCTTCCCTGTGGGAAGCCCTGCCTCTTACTCCTGCAGAACTAGCCCTACTTGTAGTGTTCTGCCCTTTATTTTCCAGACTCAGTTTCTTAAAGGGAAAACAATTGTGTGTGTATGTATATATGCACACACATGTATATATAAATTGACATATACGTAAGTATATATATATATAATTTTATATATTTATATATAAATAGATGTTATGTATAATACATGATATAATCTCTTTCGCATATATAATATATAAATGTTCACATACATATATGATGCTTATGCATATATACACATACATATAAGTATGTAGATATACATGTAGCATTATATGTATATGTAATCTTACTCCTTTTCTCCCCCTCCTCATCTCAATCATCCCTTGCCTGTCCCTGAGACCTAGTTAGCTAGGAAATCAGCCTGCAAACCCAGGGATTGTACTCCCTTCACCTCTGACAAGCATGCATTATGTATGATAGAAATACTTTTATTAGTATGGTAAGCACTCTCTTTAAAGGCATTTAGCTATCAAAACCATCAGAAATGCTGATGAACTCATTTCTTTGGTGACCAATATGCCCGGAAATGTTTATGAGACAAGATGGTAATAGAAAAAGCTTATCTAACGACACAAGAGTGACAAGCTTGTGTGTCTGTTCTTAAGTGGAGGGTTAAAGGGAGAGGAGTAGTAATCTTTGCTCTAAGATGAGGCTCTTTGCTTCAGAGAAAACTATTTCTGAACACTGCTCATGAGTAGGCTGAGCCAATAAAATAAAAATGACAATTTTATCTAAATTAATTTATTGTGCAGTGTCATGCCAATTGAACCACCAAAGAACTATTTTACAATGCTATAAAAGTAACAAAATTCATCCAAAAGAATGAAAAGTCAAGAACATCAAAGGAATCAATAAAAAGCATGAAGGAAAGTGGCCTAGCAGTACCAGATTCAAACTGTATTACAAAGTGGTAATCATGAAAGCAACCTGTTATTGGTGCAGAAATAGAGTGTTGGATCAGTGGAATAGATTAAGTATACAATACGCAGGAGCAAATGACCGTAGTAATCTAATGTTTGACAAATCCAGGTTTTGGAGGCAGAAATTGACTGTTTGACAAAACTTGCTGGAAAACTAGAAAGCAGCTTAGCAAAAACTAGACATAGACCAACATCTCACACTGTACACCAACATAAGACCAAAGTAGATGGACGATTTAGACATAAAAGGTAATATCGTAAGTAAAATAGAGGAACATGAAAAAATGTACTAGTCAGATCTATCACTAAGGGAAGAGATAAAGGAATACCAAACAAGATGTAGAAAGCATCAAAGCAAGTAAAATGGATAATTTTGATTACATGAAATTTAAAAGGTTTTACACTAACAAACTGATGCAGCCAACATTAGAAGGAAAACAGGAAACTGGGAGAAAATTTACAACAGCTCTCTCAGATAAAGGCTTCATTTCTCAAATATGTAGGGAATTGAACCAAATTTATAAAAATATGAGCCGTTCCCCAATTGATAAACAGTTAAAGGATATGAATAGGCAGTTTTCAGAAGAAGAAATCTAAAGTATTAATATTCATCTGAAAAAAATGTTCTAAATTGCTATTGATTAGGAAAATGCTAATTAAAACAACTCTGAGATACCACCTCACATCTATCAGATTGACTAAGTTCATAGAAAAGAAAAATGACAAATGCTGGAGGGAATGTGGAAAAATAGGGGCACTAATGAACCGTTGGTAGAGTTGTGAACTAGTCCAATCATTCTGGAGAACAATTTGGAACTACGACCAAAGGGCTATAAAACCGTGCATACCCTTTGACCCAGCAATACCACTACTAGGTCTATATCTCAAACATATCAAAGAAAAGGGAAAAGGATCTATTCCTACAAAAATATTTATAGCAGACATTTTTGTTGTAGTAAAGAATTGGAAAATGAGGGTATGCCCAGCAATAGGGGAGTGACTGAACAAGTGTAGTACATGATTGTGATGAAATGCTATTGTGCCATAAAAAATGATGAGCTGGATGATTTCAGAAAAGCCTGGGAAGACTTATGTGAACTAATGCAAAGTGAAGTGTGCAGAACCAGAAGAACACTGTACATAGTCATAAGAATATTGTAAGGATGTTCAATTGTGGAAGACTTAGCTACTCTGATCAAGACAAAGATACAAGATTCCAAAGTACCTATGATGAAAATTCTAGAGAAAGGACTGATGAACTCTAAGTACAGATTGAAGTGTACTTTTTAAAAACTTTTTTTATTTTTCTTGGTTATATGTGCATGTTGTCTTTTGAAACATGGATAATATAGTAATATGTTTTCCTTGACATGTATAATCAATATCATATTGCTTGCCTTCTCAAGGGGTAGGGGAGGGACAGAAAGGAGGGAGAGAATTTGGAACTCAAATTTTAAAAAAATGATTGTTAAATAACTTTTACATGTAACTGGGAAATATTTAATGAAATAAAGAAAGCTGTATTTAAAAAAAAAACAGTATTATTGAACAGTGTTCTTTGTTTTGAGGTAAGCTCATCAGTCAATAGATTTCTTTAAATAAGGCAGATTGCTATAATCTTCATCGTGTCTTCTAATTTGTGTTAATCTGGACTGTTATCCTAAGCAGTTGGTGATCTCAATGCTCAGACAGCTGCTTCATAAATGACTGGCAGTTAACCATTATATCATGTAAAATAGCACTTTTCTCATTTTCCTTGGTTTCTAAGGTAATATAAAATAAAATATTTCAAAATGTTCAAAACTGTATTTTATTTAAAATTTTTATTAATTCTTTTAATTTTTCTTTCATCTGTATGCCAGGAAACACTACACAAGATTGTTGATAAGTACCAATCTCTCTGCCAAGAGGAGTACAAAGGCAGGCCACTCTCAAATGTGGGTTAAAGGTGCTATGATTTTCACTTCCTGCTGTGTCTGAAGGAGTGATATGATATCTACAGAATGCATCACTGTGAATCAGACTATAACACACAGCATCATCAGATCATGACTCTAGAGCTATAAAGGACTTCAGAGGTCATCTCATCCACATGGGCTTGTAGTTGGAGACAAAGCACAGCCAAACATCTTTTCCTTTCTGCTGCAACGCCTTTTTGTCATTCCTCTTTATTTTCCTGTTGTTCCACCTTTTACATTCTTTCTCAGGCATTTATAGCCTTCAGATTCCTTTAGGTAATTATGGTTTCCTTCCCAAATCCTCACCCAGCCAAGGTATACATATTCAATTCTCCTTATGTTATCCCATAATTAGGACTCAGCTAAATTCATCTTGTTCCCATTCATAAAAAATGTGGTTATATTCTTGAATCAACCTTCCCTGGTGTTCAGTAAATTCTCCATTTCAATATAGAATTTTCCCTTTCTAACTTTTCCCCAAGACTGTCCAATCAAGATGCCAACATGTTATCTGTTCCAACATTTTAGGAGAATAAGTTTTTGGTCAAGCAGGTATATCTGACTTGTGATTAAGGGGTTGGTTTGCCTTTAGCAAAATGGAGATTGTGTAAACACCTCTGAATCATACACCGAGCAACTCTAAGTGTGTGATAATAGGGTAGGAACAAATTGTCATGATGATGAAAACCAAACCAAGGGTGAGTTACAGGATGACTCCTCAAGGTCACTAAGATTTAGCATTTTTGATCAAAAGAAGAAGAAATTGTATTTAAAGGCCACAAGGTCACTCTGGGGCTGAAGACTCAAGAACCTTCCCTTTGTAAAGACCTGAATTGAGTGATCCATCATGGTGTAGTGGATAGAAGCCAGGACTTGGAGGCAGAAGGGCTGGGTTCACATAATTATTGGTTTTGTAAACTTAGGCAAGTCACTTAACCTCTCTAGGACTCAGTGTCCTCTTCACTAAAAAAAGAGACTAGTAAATTGGCCTTGACGTCTAAGGTCTCTACAAGCTCTAAATCTATGATCCTAAGATTTATCCTTAAATTTCCACAACTATTACATTAGTGCTTTTCTTTATTTTTTTTTCAGTTATCTCTGTACAATCAAATAGCAAACATTTATTAAGTGCCTTCTAAGTTCCAGGTACTGAACTAAGTGCTGGGGATACACAGAAAAGCAGAAGACAATTTCTGCCTTCAAGGAGCTGTAGCAGCAATTTAGATTTGAAGATCTTTCCCACCCATCAATAGGCCATGTGACCTGCTTATGTCACAGGAAGCCTAAGACACATGTGGTGGGAGGAGCTTCCTGACAGGGAAAGGAAGTTATGTCACAGGAAAGAGAGAGAGAGAGAGAGAGAGAGAGAGAGAGAGAGAGAGAGAGAGAGAGAGAGAGAGAGGGAGGGAGGGAGGGAGCGAGAGAGAGAGAGAGAGAAGGAGGGAGAGGGAGAGAGAGCAGTTATGGCTGCTAATGGCCACCATCATGATAGTTAGAACTGAACAGGCTGACTTAGCTGTGCTGTGAGTTTGTCTTGGTGAAGACTCCAGCAGGGGGTTGGAGAGGTTTGGGGATGATGAGACTCCATGTTGTGACACTGTGTATTGAATGTTTTACTGCTCTGATGGATTGAATAAATGGCTTGTGATGTCTGAATAAATGGTTTACTTCTACCTTCTATGGGGAGAGTCTCATATACTTTGTGATAAAGAACTACATAGGCATTTTGACAATTCTCATCTACATTGTTATCATTGCCTTACTGATACAGGAGCTCACAATCCTATATCACTAACTGCTTAGTGGACATTTCCCACTGGATGTCTCATAAGCATCCAAAATGACTCAATATCTTTTACTCTAAACTCTTCCCTCTTCCTAATATCTTTCTGCTGAACACCCTTCTAGTCACCCATATTTGCATCCTTGGAGACATCCTTGACTCTTCCCTTATCCTTACCACCTTCCACCCTGCCCCCAACCCCCATATCTATTGAGTTACTGAGTCTTGTTGATTCTATCTCCTCGTTTTCCCTCAAAAGGCCACCCCTCTAAATCACGTCTTCATTACTACACATCTCCTAATTTCCGGTCTCTCTGATCTCCCTAACCACAGAGGCTAAACCAGCTTGACAATAACTGAAAGGTCTCAAATCCATTGGTGAGTTAGGGGAATGTCTCCCCCAAGAATGTGAAGACTTCCACTGGAGGAATGGGTAGATGAGAACAATTTGTTCTAACAGCCATGAAGGTGGCTGAAGGCACTGTGGAGCACTTAGGGCTTGGTCAGACACTGAAGATGCTAAGGTCATCCACTGCATCCTGGGCCATTGCAAGTCATCTTGATTTTTATCTTACTCCTGGGCTTTTACTGCTGTGGAAGAGAGAGTGAGGCTGACAACTTTGTTCAACTCTGCCTCACTTAAATCCAATTCATGTTCAAGTGAAGACATCACCAACGATGTCATTTGTCCTCTTCCACAACATAGGATGAACAACAAACCGATAAAATCATAGGCCCAGCCTTTACCATTATTTCCTATGGGCAAGGCACTATGCATATGAAGAAAAAATGAAAAATAGTATCTCTCCTCAGAGTTTAAATTCTACTTAAGAGATATATGTAAACAGATTATGTTTATAAATGATCATGTGAAGAGCAGATAGCAGTCTTTCATTACTTTGACCTCACAGAGTCCCTCTTTTTCTTTAAGATGGAACTCAAGCTCCATCTTCTGCAAGAGACTTTTCCTGACCTCTGACCCTGCCAACTTCTTTTGCACTTCCCCCCAAACTACTTTGTATTTAGCTACTTTATTTGTATTTGTATTTGTATTTATTAAATTTCTATTTGTTGTATATTTTTACATGTATTTGTTACTTCTCTCATTAGGAAGTCATCTCTTTGCAAGAAAGTATTGTTTCACTCCTTATACTTATATTCCTGGCACCTAGCATAGTGCTTGGTACCTAACAGGTGTTGGCTCTTAAATAATTCTTGAGTGATTAATTGATTGAATTTTATTCTTGAGCATCTTCCATCCCTCCAGGCTAAGTTCCTCTATAGAATTTTAGTCCAAAGGATCCTATCAATCCTTCCTCTGAAACCTCTGAAGTCTGAATTCCCAACATTTGAGGTAGATGACATGACCATTTAATGAAAAGATTTGTTCTGTGAAGTTTGGATTCAGTCAAAGGGCCACACTTGAAGACCTAGAGGGTCACATGTGGCTTTGAGGCCACAAGTTCCCCACCCCTGGGACCATGCCCTTTTACATTCTGTCTCACACTCTAGGAGAGAGTGATCACTTCCTTCCCGAGGTTCCCATCATTTCTACCAAAGTAACAAGTTCCTTGCTATTAATGAGGATCAGATCAGTATAGAATTTCTCCTTGTTCCTCTATTTTTTAAGCATAACATTATCCTTAAAGCAAATGATAAATTAGTAGTTTCTCTGCTTTTGGCAGGGAGAACTCCATCAGAATTCATGTGGCAAAACTGAGAGATAACAGGATATCTTATCCAAGGGATAGAATATCTTTTTATTTTGGCAAAGAGTAGGGCAGCTAGACTTGTGGTTTCATCACTGAGCACAGCTACCAGTGTAGAAATTCAGATCTACCAATGCAGATCAGCAAGTCCTCTGTAATTGTAGTCCTAGAGTTTCCTGAGGCACTTCAGTCTTATTCAAGTTCACACAGGTAGCATTTGTCAGAGTGCCACTTGAACCCTCACCTTCCTGGCTCTAAGGCCAGTCCTATATACATATACCCCAGCTGTCTCTCAGGATATACTCTTCTATGCATTTAAAATTAAAATTCAGGTCAAGAGTTCTTTCATTAGGAGCTGAAAATTTATTTTAAAAAATATTTTGATAACTACATTTCAGTTTAATTGGTTTCCTTTTTTATAAAAAGTTTTACTGATAAGTTTTATTTTACTTTACAAACATTTACAGATTACCCCCCAATCCTTAAGAGGTCTCTTGTAACAAAATAAAACAATTACACAAAATAACAATATAGTGACTACATCTGAAAGTGAATGCAATATTCCACATCTGAAGCATACTTCCCCCACCCTCTTAATTAAAAAAAAATGAAATTCAGAGAATTCTGACTCCCAGCCCTAACCCTAATGGAAGAGAAAGAATTGAAAATATGTCTGTGTCCTGTTACTGAGGCTCTATAATACTGTAGTGAACCCTTTTGACATTTGTTATATGTTTATTAACAATCCGATTCTGAAGGACTCATGATGAAAAATGCTATCTACCTCCAGAGAGAGAACCGATGAACTCTGAATGTAGATTTAAGCATAATTTTTTCACTTTATTTTTCTTGCTTTTTTGCAACATAGCTAATGTGGAAATATGTTTTACGTGATTTCATGTGCAAACTTGATACTATATTGCTTGTCTTCTCAATGGGTAGAAGGGGGAGAGAATTTGCAACTCAAAAAAATGTTTTAAATAAGTATTAAAAATAAATAATAAATTTGTCTTAAAACATATTACCAATGAGGGGAGAAGGTGTAGGAAAAAATCAGTTAGGACCTGAATTTCACGTTAAAAGAATTAACTTAATTTTGAGAAGCCAAATGACCTCTCATAGTAGTTGACCATGAGAAAACTAATACATTCTGCCTTGAGCTCTTTTAGGAAAACACATTCTCCACCTTGTATATTTAATTAAAGCAAGTGAGAATCAGATTTAACTGATAGAAAGCAGGTTGTTTTGTGTTGGGATGGAGATCAGGACAAAAGAGATAGACATGGTTGTGCCACACCTAAGACAGTAGGTCAAAGATTATGCTGCTCTTATCCATGTGGGCAGCAGGTTCCAAGGATGAACAAGTGTGACTGTCCCCACAGTGCTACAGAAATCCTTTATAGTGACTCCTTTCTTTAACCAGCCTAGAGTTCCCACTGGTCACTATGTCTTTCCAGCCAGTTTTTCATGTAAATTCCTTGCAAAGACACTAGAGGGAGATGGAAGACTGAGATAACAGCTGAAATTGAGGCGAAAAAGACTTGAAATTAAGTAATGCTGAAAGCTGAAGTGGAGGTCGCTCGCTAGAAGGCACCCTATTTACAAGACTAACGAGAGGGAGTTAGCTCACTAATTATGCTTGGTCAATTCACATTAGCCTCAGGAAATAAGAAAGTGAATGGGGAATTTTAGACTTGAAAGAGCATGAGCATTGTTATTTAATTCCCTTCTCTGTTACCTACTTTTTCTTTATAATATAACAATGTTTTAGGATCATAGATTTAGGGAACTTGGAGGTCATCTAGTCCAACTCCCTCATTTTACAGAAGAGGAAACTGAGAGCTTGATTGATTAGTTTGTTCCCAGTCACACAGATGTTAAGGGTTACAACCAAGGTTTTGACCCACATCTTCTAGAATGCAAAGGCAGTCAGCCCTCTTTCCCATTGAAATACTCAGCTTCCTTTCTGGAGGCTTCCAGAATTACTAACCTTGGAGGTAATCCCAACTCTTTTTTTTTAAATGAGTTTGTGGTTGGCAATAGGTTGGGTGGGTTTGTGGATATGAAAGGGTTTCTGCAGGACACTTATTACCTTATTATCCCTGTTTATCCTTTCCCAATAAAAACTGAAAAGTCTTCCTTCAACAAACTTGTGTTGACATTGTTCCTCTCTGAGTTAAATGTTGCTGTGATCATCACTTTTAGCAGCTGAAAAGATCTGTGTATGGAGCCTCATTAATTTGTTGTTGTTCAGTTATTTCAGTCGTGTCTGACTCCTCGTGACCGCATGTATTGTTAATGTATTTTTGCTTAAAGGGAAGATCTTTCCCATCCATTCATAGGCCCATGTGACCTGCTTAAGTTACATGGAAGCCTAAGTCACATGAGCCTGGGTCACTAGGGTTGTGATGCCCTCTGGCCTTGAAGAAGTGTATGTATATGCTGAGGTTAGCATTTTGCTTTGGGGCTCATTCATGGGAAGACTGTTTGTGTGATGTAGCCAGACGAGACTCTGGGTAGCCGTTAAGGAGCCCCCAGCTTTGAAAAACCCAGATGTTGGTGCTTCTCTCTCTGGTACCTATGTATATATTGCTTTTGGTCAGACAGAAGCCCTATCTGTTGGTCTTTATTTCTCTGTTTGTAATTTCTGCCTGTAATTTCTGTTTGTATTTTCTCTGAAGTTCAGGGTGCTGATTTTTCCCCTGATCTAAGTGAATGATATAAGTCTATATCTCTATATCTCCCTAGAGATATAGAGATATAGATATAGATATACACACAAATACATACTTACATACATATATACACATATGTATTTGATTAAAGTAAGATTGTTGACCCCTTTAAAAGTTGCTTTCCTTTAGAAAATCAGATCAAAGAACCTGTGCTAGCAGCCCTCCTGTGTGCTGGTATTATTAGTCTTATACTCCCACAGCAGCTGCAAGCAACATTGTTGTTACACCCCAGTTGGGAATTTCTTGGCAAAGATACTGGAGTGGTTTGCCATTTTCTTCTCTGGCTCATTTTACAGATGAAGCAACAGAGGCAAACAGGGTTAAGTGACTTGCCCAGGGTCATGCAGCTAGTGTCTGAGGCAGGATTTGAACTCTGGCAGATGAGTCTTCCTAGCTCCAAGCCTGGCTCTCTATCTACTACACCACCTAGCTCCCCCTAGCCTCACTAAAATCTATTGCTAGTAGAAACTCCTTGGTTTGGTATTTAGAGCACTTTACAATCTGGATCCACACAATCTTTCCTAGACAGATCCATGACCATCTTTCATGCATTCTATGCATCAATCAGATTGATCTGTGCTCCACACATGGGCCTCCATATCCCACTCTGTACCTTTCCCCAAGCTTCACCTCGACCTCTTGAAATCCACAGATCCTTTCAAGGTTTAGCTCAATAGACGTGGCTCAGTTTTTAATTCTACACCCCACTCCACCCCCAATCACTTACAATTTATTTTACATATACACAGTATTGACTTACTTGTAAACATGTTGGATCCCCTCAGTAGAATGGAAACCCCTTGAGGGTAGGTACTGATTCACTTTTGTGTGTGTCCCTATTGTCTAGCACAACGCCTAGCGCATAGCAGAAACTTACATGCCTGTTGAATGATTGATTAAAGTCCATATCTTATAGCTAAAAAAGTCACTTAATAACAGGGTCATTTTGTTACCTTATTAACCAAAACCCCATAATTAGGATCCAAAGTCCTTATGCCTGCCTGGTATCCATTTAAGAACTACTCGGAAAAAGAGTGTTCAGAGATCATTCCAGTGGGACACATGCCCATCATTAGTTGCTAGACTATGATGCCTAGCATCATGGGGGCTTAGTATTATGGGGGAATTGGCATAACTTTTTTCAGCCCAACAGAACAGGAGCAGAATTGCATTAGCAACAATAGACCTGACAGTGCAGATATAGCAGACAGAGAAGGCACACTCCCCACTTAGGTCACCACTTGCAATGACTCCATATCTCTGCTCCACCCTAACCTGGACAATGGACACGCAGTCATTTTCCTCCTCTTGAAGTTAATTTGTTTTACTTTATATATATTTTATATTTGTTTCTCTGTAAATATCCCCCAGTGGACAATCAGCTCCTTGAAGGCAAGAATAGTTTTGGGGTTTTTTGTCTTTATCTCTTTAGCACCTGGCACATGGAATCCTATTCAGTTGTTTTTCAGTCGTATCCAACTCTTCATGACCCCATTTGGAGTTTTCGTGCCAAAGATACTAAATCGGTTTGCCATTTCTTTTTCCAGCTCATTTTACAGATGAGGAAACTGAGGCAGAGTTAAATGACTTGCTCAAGGTCATACAGCTAGTAAGTATCTGAGGTCAATTTTGAACTCAGATCTTCCTGATTCCCAGCCCTGTACTCTACTGAACTACTTAGTTGCCCCAGAATAGTGCTTTTTAAATATTCCTTGACTTGAACTTAATTAAATCAAATTGTAGATTTCACTCCATACTGTATACTGGTTTGGTTAATTCATAGAATATGCATTGTCACCTTAAGTTAAGCTAAATTATTCCCAAGCAGGACAAGTTTCATTACTGTCACCTTACATGACCTTATTTAAAGAATACAGGGCCTGACCTCTGACCAAATAACCTCTCACTGTCTGTTACAATACTTAAAATTCTAAGATCAGAATTCTTCTTTTGAATTTTGGAGGTATTCCAATGTCAAGTTTGCTTAAATACAAATCCTCTCCTCCATATTCTCCTACCTATTTTTAGGTCATCTGATCCATAATCACATTAATAATAACACTAAGGCTTTATATAGTACTTTAAGGTTTGCAAAAAACAATAGATTTTATCTCATTTTATCATCACTACAACTCTGGGAGGAAGGGATAATAGATTTTATTATCTATAAAAATGGTCATAACTCTACATATTTTACGGATAAGGAAACTGAGGCCAGGAAAGTTAAGTTACTTGCCCAGGGTCACATAGCTAGTGTACATCTGAGGCAGACTTTCAACATAGGTCTTCCTGACCCAAAGTTACGGTATGTTATCCACTAGACCACCTTGTCTTTTAACATAGATCCCCCTATCAGTGCAGTTTGCAGCCCCATGTAAGCCTTCTCATCCTGTGTAGGATTTTGTCCATATTCATACCTGGGTTTTTACAAAAGAGTCACCTGTTATCCTCTAGGTCTTTTTACATGTTGTTCTGTTCCTTGTACAACACACTCTGTCTCCCAGTTCTGTTTATTGTTTATTGGGTGGATTCTGGAATTTTCTACCTCCTGGATTCCTTCAGGTCTCAGCTAAAATTCTGCCTTCTGCCAGAAACTTTTCCTGAACTCCCATAATGCTAATAATGCCTTTTCTCAGTGATCGATCATCTCCAATATGTCTGGTAGCTATCTTGTTTAGACATAGTCATTTGCATATTGTCTCCCCCTTAGATTGTGAGCTTCTTAAGGGTCAGGGACTTTTCCCCCCTTTCTTTGTATCCCCAGCACTTAGCACAGTGCCTGGCACACAGAAGGCACTTAATAAAAACTTGTTGAGTTGATTTGACTTGACCTGACTTGTGTTTACCAGTAGGTCACTCATCACTGGTCTATCTTATTCCTGCTCATGCATTTCCTTGGTGGTATCCCTAACAATACTTCTTAAAAACAGGGAGATCGTTGCTTGGAATCCAATGCAACTGACTTGTGTCCACCAAGTCCACAGTGCCTGGCAGACAGTACATGCTATATAAATGTTAATGTCTCCTTCCATAACCCTCTGGGTCATCCATTCAAGTTGTAAGGTGGGGGTGGTAAATTCCTTCCTCTCCTCTTCCCTTTCCTTTACTGCTGGTATTTCACTCTAATGGCTTGAGTTTTCTTTGGGGTCTGGACCTGGCTTGAACTCTTCAACTCCCAGGAATAATTCCAGCCATATCTACCTAAAGTCTTCCAAGGATATGGTTAATTTTCAGCACCTTCCAAGGTAGGGCCCATTTGATTAAATTAAAGAAGAGCGTTCACATTTTGTAAAGGGATAATAGGATATTAATACCTTGGGATGGGGTGGAAACCAAATTATCCCCCTCCAATCACACAGGGGTATCAAATTAAGTCATTATCAAGGAATACCTTAGCATGGATAAGCAGACAGTTTTCAGGGAGCTAGACCCTACCTCCAAGGAACAGGACACAGGACAAGTGCCCAGGGAAGGGTAGGGTGGAGTGCGGGTGGGGAGGGGTAGAAGGACCTTAAAAGAGGAGGTGTGGTTTGCTGAGGCAAACTCTACCTACAACAAAGTCTTTGCACAGGGCTGACCTGTATGCAAGGTTACATTGGGGTCTTTAATTTAACTCTTGTCACGTTAGCAAAATGAATTCTGACCACAAGAGAAACATGACAGTAATTACTATTCATAGGTAATAATGCTTTATTTTTTGACTGAATACTCACAATCAGTTTAGATGAATATCAAATCCATTTCTTCCAGTGTTTAGAAAAGTGTTCCAACGCGCTCAGCATCCTAATAAGCAGGGTGCAGTCACAAGTGTTCTGTGAGCTAGGACCTTTTTCTGCCAGCCCATCTCTGCCCACGTTCATTTATTTCTGGCTCTCCCCTTCAGTTCTGCCAAAGGCATGAAGAATGATGGGGAAGTCCTTGGAACAAATGTCTCTACCAAGCTGCACCATTTGTCTTTTTGCTTTCTTCCTTAAAAAAAAAAATCAATACTTAGCGTATAATTTCTAAGGTCACAAAGAGGCAGTTTTAGCATCCAGCCTGACATCTAAGTTACTGACCTTGAGGACACATCGCTAAGCCAGAATGTCTGCAGCAGCTGGGCGTAGCCAATGCAGAAATTTAAATACTGATCAGCAGGGGGAGCACTCTCTTCAGAATGCAAACTCCCTCTCTCCTGATGAAGCACTGGCCGGGGCTGTCTGTGACAGCCAGCATCTGCATTCTCTAACCAGCCACATAGGAAAAAGAAATACAAATTCTCTGAAGAGGTCTGGCTCATGTTCATACCGGTGCTTAGTGAATTATCCCAGGGCTTTATCCATAATTCCTTATTTTGATCATGGAACATCAGGGCGGGAAGGTCAGGAGCCAAGGGCTAGAGGCGGAACCTGTGACTTGTATCTATTTAAAGGAAAATAAGAATTCAAATATCATTGGATTTAGAAGTAGAAGGAATTGTAAAAGTCATCTACTCCAACCCTTTCACTTCATAGATGAAGAAACTGAAGCTTAGATAGGTGAACTTACCCAAGGTCACATATAATAAGAATTTTTCCTTTGGGAGACTGAGAATGATAGTGGCTCCAATGGTGGTGGGAAGATGGATAGAAAGATTGATCCTTACATCCATTGACTTCAATAATAATTTCTAATAAATTTTATTTTGAACCAATCCTGCAATTTTACTGGTGGAAGGAACTCCAAGTAAGGGAACTTTCTCTGCCAATGCAGATCAGCAGCTGGTCTGCAACTTATAGCCTTGGAGAATTGGGCTGGGGGGTATTGAGTTGTTAAATGTTGAATTGTTAAGCCCAGGGTCACACAGTCAGTCTGTGCCAGGACTTGAGTCTGAGTTCAATCCACTGCTCCACGTTGCTGCCTCCAGTAATGATAATAGTTTGCATTTATAGGGTTCTCTAAGCCTTTCAAAGCTCTTTAAACATCACCTTGACTGACCTTCATCACATCTCTGTGAAGTAAATTCTCTTATCATCCCCATTTCCCAGATTTGGAAACTCACTCATGGAGCTTTAATGACATAAGGTTATAGTGATAAGTGTCTGAGGTAACTGGATCTCATTTGGGGTGCTCAGTTCCATAGTTATAGCGAATAATTCGTGCATCTGAACAGTCAAGCTCATAACATTCTCTTGAGTTTTGCTGGTAAATGTTACTCACATTGAAAAACAAAACCTTGTCCTACAGTCTTGTCCTCTGTGGTACAGGGTAAGCTGCAGGATCCTCCCTCCTGATAGTTGCTTAATAATATTTGTGGAATAAATGTGTTAAGTGAAATCACTTGTCAGTAGCTTAACATCCTTTAAAAAACTCTCTGTAGCAAAAGAATATTGTAAAGATTAATGAAGTCATGGCAATGGAGAATTGTCAAAGTCCTCTGTGAGAGAAATGTGAAAAAGAAGAGCAGGTTTACTACTGAGTGACAGACCATTGGATTGCCAGACCTTGGTATCCACATGATGTCAAGAGAACTTAGCTACTCCCACAATAGGTAGGACTTCTCCTGTGGTGAATTTATGAGAAGACATGAATAAAGGTCACCTAGGATGGGCAGTTGTAGATGGATTGTGTATGTATTGTTCAATCGATCAACTGATGAGCATTTATCAAGGGCCTACTATGTGCTAGGCACTATTCTAGACCCTGGGGATGTGAAGATAGAAATTAAACAATCCTTTTCCTAGAGGACCTTAAATTCTTCTGAGGGATACTATATATTCACACACATACACACACACACACACACATGTATGTAGATGAGTATGTATGTATATACACACATGTATATATACACATATATGTACACATACATGCATGTATATATGTTATATAAATGTGGTATATCGTTGTCTGTTCAGTCGTTTTAGTTGTGTCCAAATTTCTTGGCAGAGATACTGGAGTAGTTTGCCAGTTCCTTCTCTATCTCATTTATAGATGAGGAAACTGAGGCAAACAGGTTTAAGTGACTTGCCCAGGGCCACACAGCTAATAAGCATCTAAGGCTGTATTTGAACTCAGGTCTTCCTGACTCCAGGCCCAGCATTATATCCACTCTGCCACCTAGCCCATAAATAATATGATGTATGTGGGTATGGGTGTATACACACACACACACACACACACAGAGACATACATACACCCCATACACACATATATATATATGTATGTATGTATATATTATATAAAAAATAAAGGATAGAGTTAGGACTGTGATTTCATTGGTATAGGGAACCCTCAGGCAAAGAAATTTCTTCTACCAGGTTAGCACCTTTCCTGTAATTTAGAGAGTTGCCTCCAGCACTGAGAGGGTAAGTGATTTGCCTAGGGTACATAGTCATACAGTACGGGAGAGGTGGGGCCAGCCCCTATAATTGTTAAATTTTCCATGTGAGCATTTACACCTCAGAAATCAGCTACAGATCAGGGCTTTAAAAAGCGAGGGAGAAGTGTTAATGATACAATCAAGTACAGTTTTTTCCTCAGTGTAAACAATCCAGTGCATCCCTGGGTTTGAGCCCAAGCACTCCTTAAAGGCTTGCCCTCTACCCATCTTGCCGTACCACCTTTCCATATACAAATTCAGGATACATAAATAGAAGTAGATGTCTCTATTGTTGGAGGGACCCTTCCACAACGATAAGATCAAAGATTCATTGTCATATTGATATATATGAATACACTTACAATGTAAACTGCGTGGTTGCAGGGTAACATTTTCAACAACAGGAAAGTACGTATAATTTCACACACTAATTTCTCTCCAGCTATGCCGATAAGCTTTTCTCACTGGCATTTTGCTTAAGCTCACACTACAAATTTTGAAACAGAAAGCTGAGAAACGAGTCTTCAAAAAAAAAAGTCTGCCATTCCAGGCAAATGGGGAAGAAAAAAAAAAGCATAACAAACACCACACTCAATATCAGAATTTGTGCCTTACCTTTTTTTGTCACCCTGAAATCCTAAGGAGTAGATATTAATTTTCAGTTTTTCATGACACATCTGTAAAATGAGGAGGTTAGACTAAATAGCCTCTACATTCCCTTCCTGATCTAGATCTCTGAGCCTATGCAATTTCCCCTGGTCTTTGGCCTGGACTTCTCCATTACACTTATCTCTCTCATCCTGGTGTCACAATTATTTGTGCACATTTCTTCCTTCCCACCTGAGTCTGTAAGCTCTTAAAGTGAAAGGCCTTTGTCTCACCTGTCTTTGTATCCTCATTCACAGGGAAATGACTCACTTCTTCAGACCAGATATTCATCAGAATGACTGAAGGTCCCTGCCCAAGCTCCTCTTAATGGCTCTATTTTGGGCCCTCCAGGCTTAGAGTGAACTTCAATGGTAACTGTTTATTTTTAGAACAGCAACCTTGAGGGTCTTCCCCACCCAGTTTGATTTTTTTTTCTATTTCTTTTTGTATAATTAAAGGGCCCATCCCTTGACTCACTTAAAAGAGGCCTATTCACTGAATTCAAGTTACCCCACTCTAAGTGAGTGCATGAAAAGGCCTGAGCCTAAAAGAACCAGGATCTCCCATTGCATCCTGGGTCATCTATAGTCAGCTGATGAATATCTGGTCAATGGATCCAGATGGTTCTGGAGGAGAAAGTGAGGCCGGTGACTTTGCACCGCCCTCCTTCACTCAAATCAAAGTCAACTGCATGTCATGCCATCATGGAAACTGAGGTCATGGTACTCTTTGAAAATGAAGGACAAACACCATGATGACCTTTGTATCCTCATTCACATTGTAGTATCATTTACATAGTAGGCACTTAATAAAAAATTGGGGTTTTTTTCCTGTTTTTGTTTTCTTTTTTTATTTATTTTATTCTGAACTTGAGAAATAAAATAAGCATTTCTATATCATAGTAGAATAGAAAAAATGATTACACATGAAACTGCAAATCTGCTATATACAACTTGCCATTCTTTTAAAATATATAATAAAGTATTGTGTAACTTTCTTTTTTTTTCTTTTTTATCCCTCTCCCTCTCACCCTAGAGATGACTACCAATAGATACAAATGTGTGTGTATATGTGTGTGTATACAAAGCCATTCTATATCTGATTACAATAAGTTACCAAAAATGATGCAAAATAAAAATACAAATGAGTAGGCAAAGAAAAAAGAATCTGACCATAGATAGCTGTCATGGCATAAAAGAAGATTTGAATTCATGTTCAGAGGAAGATAATGAGGTTAAAAAAAAAAACCACTCCAACCTTAAAGAGTAACACCAAATGGTCACATATGAGTTGTCGAATTTATAGTCAAGCTTCTCTGTTCCTGTCTCAGCCTGTTTCTGTCTCATTTTCCTCTTTCCATCTCTATCTCTCTCCCTTTCTCCCTTGATTACCCGCCTAGTTTACTCACTATCCTTGGCTACAAATGATTTTCAGTTGTCTCCAAAAACTAAACATGTCTTCACAGCACACAGGTTTGTTATCACTAAGGATATTCAAAAGAATCTCAAGACAGTCCCCCATGAATAGTTCTACATGTGTTACCAGATTCAGTTAACAAGCTTTATTAAGTGCTTACTATGTGCCAGGCTCTGAATTTTGGCAGGTTTGTTAAACAACCAGGTACGTCTGTTTATAGTCACATCTTTGAAATTACATGCTTTGAAATATAGTTTGGGACGAACTAAAATCCTATGATTCTATGGTTCTTATAATATTCACAGCAAAAAACAGAAGCTGACATTTACCTAGCACTTTAAGGATTGCTAAATGCTTTAGATATATTTTGAGAGGTTTATTATTAGTCAAGCAAAAAAATCCATGCAAAGGAAATCCCCAGAGAAGAACATGGCTGTAAGTAATTCACAAAGCTTTTGGGTGGGCCCTTGACTAGCTTTAGAACTTTAGGCTTCTCAACTGAAACAATTCCAATTGAACCACTGGGTTCAAATTCGGCTTCTATCCCTATATATGTATACATATAATCTTGGGGAAGTAGATTAACTTCCTTGGGCCTCAATTTTCCCATCTGTAAAACAGAGGCAAAGGACAGGCTAAATCAGTGGTGTTAAACTTAAGTAGATATGGAAACTTGTGGGCAGCATATCTACTTCTTGTTGTTCAGTTGTGTCCAACTCTTCAGGACCTCATCTGGGGTTTTCTTGGCAAAGATACTGGAGTGATTTGCTACTTCTTCCTTTAGATCATTATACAGATGAGGAAACTGAGGCAAACAGGATCAAATGACTTGCCCAGAGTTCTATATCTAGTAAGTGTCTGAGTACAGATTTGATCCCAGGCTCAGCACTCTCTCCACTGCCACCTAGCTGCCCTGCGTATTGACTTAGAAAACCACAAATTAGCATTATTTAGGTTGTATTGTATTTTTGTTTATTTTGTGAAGCATTTCACAATTACATTTTAATCTGGTTTAGACCAGTTGTGCAAAGTCAGCTACTTATGCAGAATCAGCCTGAGTAACTCCATTTTAAAACCTTGTTTAGACCTTTGAGTACATCTGCCAGCTCGCAGGAGATGGGTACCCCGAGCATGTGTACAAACCCAATTCCCTGTAATTACTGTAAGGAGGGAGGATCTGAGGCCATACTAATCCCATGTCCTCATAATTACCTGTTCCAATCAAAATACTTTTTTGCTCACATGGAAGCTGTTTACATATTGGTGTGCTAATAAACTCTTTTGACTTATTTACTGAGTTTGCCTTATTAACGAGGGAGACGCCCAAACCAAGATTTCTTTTAACACAGGCTGCTGAGAGCATGAGAGCATAGGATCATGATCTACAAATTTGACACCTCTGAACTAGATGACTTCTGAGATCCCTTGTTCCTCACAATCTAAGCAACTCTGATGCTACAACTATAAGTGAGAGGAGAAGGGACGTTATTGCAAAAGAAACTTTAGTGTATTTCACGGGAGCATCTAATTGGGAATCCAGAGGGAAGAGAGAGAAATTTCTGTTTATTCCTATCTGTCCTCCTCCTAATGTGTCATCAAATGCTCATGTACAATGCTCTTAAAGTTTCACTTATCCCCTCCCTTTCTCTACCACCCTGCCCTGTGATAATCTAGTTCAAAACAAGTGAAAAGAAATTTCATTTCTGACTGATAATGGGTGACAAAATCTTGAAATTACCAGAACATCAGTTACTGGGAATCATACTTCAGCCCTCGTCTTCTAAGGATTAATTTTTTTTTAATGAATTGTTCAGCCAACTAATCTTTTAGGACTTTAATTTTCTCTGTTGACTGTGAATTAGAGTAGCTGACAGGAGCCCCACCTGTTTCAAATCACAGTGATAAAGCTTCCTCTTTGTATTTAAGTTATTATTAATGTATCACTGCCTGAGATGATTACACTGTTTACATTTATCCATCCTACTGAAATTTCTTATGGATGCTAGCAAACATAACACTCCAGGGTACCAGAGAAACAGCACCGTCTGAAACTACCATCATATCACTCACCTGGCCCACTTATAACTTCTCTTCTGCTTTGGTAGCCTAATGTTTAGCTCCTAAGATGAATCTTAACTCAATGGAAGCTAAGGTTTCAGGGTACTTGTAAGTGTCTTGGTGGTTATATAACCTTAAAAAAATCTAACCCAACCAAAAAAAAAAAGCAACAAAATTCTAGGAAGTTAGATGATAGCCAGGATTTGGGAGATTCCTTTTCTCCCTGTCCTTGTGTATCGTTAGAGATAAATACTATTGAGCTGGATTTATGAGAAAAAAAAATAAAACTCATTAATAGATCAATAGATCCCTACTCTGCCATTTAAGATCACCTAAAACTTTAATTAGGCCATAGATCAGAAATATAGTGTCACTAATATTGATGGGATTGATGATCAGTTCTGTTATTAACCATTCTATTATTAATCATTCAGGGAGTAGGCATTATCTTACCAGTGACATTGTAAAATTTTCAGAAATTCAGAAATCTCATTAATTGTTTAGAAATTGGTAATAACAATGCTAAAGAATAACTTGTATTTTTGTTTTAAATTTGTTATGCTTTTTTTTGACAATATTGGCCAATAACTGTCCCTACCTGAAATCCTCTCTTAAAACAAAGAAACACAGTTAAGCAAAACAAATGAGCATAGTGACTAATTCTGACAACATGCATAATGCTATGCATCCTTAACTCACCACTACTCTGCAGAGAGGGGGAAAGTAGGATTCATCATCAGTTGCCTAGAACAAAGACTGGATATTATATAAATTCTACACTTATGATTATGACTGTTAATATTTTGAATTTCAGTCTCTTCTTCTTGTACCCCCTAGAGATTCTGAATGCTGATCTCTTTTAATGTTGTTTCCCTTTACATTATTATGAGCCTTATATATTGTGCCCCTGGCTATGCTTTTTCACTCTACATCAGTTTATAAAATCTTCCCACATTCCTCTGAATTCCTCATATTCATCATTTTTATGAAGCAACAATATTCTCTTTTTCTATATCACATTTTGTTCAGCCTTTCCCCAACTGGTACATACCGAGTTTCTTTCTAGTTTTTTGCAACACCCTATTTTGGAGTTATACCCTTAGATATATTCTTTATGTATATAAAAACATTGAAGATCATAGACAGTCTGTGAAAGCCAGAGGGAGAGCTTTAGGGCAGGATAAAGAGTTGTCACATAAGAAGAGGAGTCCCTAAGGGGGTCACGAGAAAACTTGAGAGAGAATCATAGACTACTGCAATTAGAAAGAACATTAAAGAGCATGATACAATGGATAGGGCATTAGACTCAAAGTCAGAAAGACATGCATTCATATCCCAGTTTACACATTTCTTAGCTGTGTGACCCTGAGCTTAACCTCTTTGCCTCAGTTTCTACATCTGTAAAATGAGAGGAGATGGAGCTGGCCTCAACAATCTCTTTCAGCTTTAAAGTTCTGATTCTAAAACAGTTGCACATTTAATATGGTCTCTTACTACAAGGCCAGTCCCTTATCCCATTGATAACTTCCTCTTGCACCCTTTATTTTGTGGAGGGCGCCAGGGCAGCCTTCATTCCCATCCAGGCTCTGCTCCTGGCTTCTGGACTTCAAAACTATACTCCTCCTGTCTCATTTTTCAGCTCCTTTTTGTGTATTATTTTCCCCCATTAGAAAATAAGCTCCTTTAGGGAAGATATCTTCTTTCTTTATTTTTTTTAATTTTTAAATTTTTTTTCTTGTTATTTATTTATTTAATATTTTTAGTTTTCAGCATTGATTTTCACAACAGTTTGAATTACAAATTTTCTCCCCATTTCTACCCTCCCCTCCCACTCCAAGATGGCATTTATTCTGATTGCTCTGTTCCCCAGTCAACCTTCCCTTCTGTCACCCTACTCCCCCCCCATCCTCTTTTCCCTTACTTTCTTGTAGGGCATGATAGATTTTTATGCCCCATTGCCTGTATATCTTACTTCCTAGTTGCACACAAAAACTTTTTTTTTGAATATCTGCTTTTAAAACTTTGAGTTCCAAATCCTCTCCCCTCTTCCCTCCCCACCCAACCTCCCTAAGACAAGCAATTCAACATAGGCCACATGTGTGTCATTACCCAAAACCCTTCCACAATACTCATGTTGTGAAAGACTAACTGTATTTCCCTCCATCCTATCTTATCCCCCTTTATCCAATTTTCTCCCTTGACCCTGTCCCTTTTCAAAAGTGTTTGCTTTTGATTACCTCTTCCCCCTATCTGCCCTCCCTTCTGTCGTCCCCCCTTTTTTATCCCCTTCCTCGTTCTTTCCTGTAGGGTAAGATACCCAATTGAGTATGTATGTTATTCCCTCTTCAGGTCAAATTTGATGAGAGCAAGATTCACTCATTCCCCTTCACCTGCCCCCTATACCCTCCAAAAAGAACTGCTTTTTCTTGCCACTTTTATGTGAGATAATTTACCCCATTCTATCTCTCCCTTTCTCGCTCTCTCAATATATTCCTCTCTCATCCCTTAATTTGATTTATTCTTTTTAGATATCATCCCTTCATATTCAACTCACCCTGTGCCTTCAGCTACCCCAATACTGAGGTCTCATGAATTATACACATCATCTTTCCATGTAGGAATGTAAACAAAACAGTTCAACTTTAATAAGTCCCTTATGATTTCTCTTTCTTGATTACCTTTTCATGCTTCTCTTGATTCTTGTGTTTGAAAGTCAAATTTTCTATTCAGCTCTGGTCTTTTCACTGAGAAAGCTTGAAAGTCCTCTATTGTATTGAAAATCCATATTTTGCCTTGGAGCATGATACTCAGTTTTGCTGGGTAGGTGATTCTTGGTTTTAATCCTAGCTCCATTGACCTCCGGAATATCATATTCCAAGCCCTTCAGTCCCTTAATGTAGAAGCTGCCAGATCTTGGGTTATTCTGATTGTGTTTCCACAATACTCAAATTGTTTCTTTCTGGCTTCTTGCAGTATTTTCTCCTTGATCTGGGAGCTCTGGAATTTGGCGACAATATTCCTAGGAGATTTCTTTTTGGGATCTATTTGAGGAGGTAATCGATGGATTCTTTCAATTTCTATTTTGCCCTGTGGCTCTAGAATATCAGGGCAGTTCTCCTTGACAATTTCTTGAAAGATGATATCTAGGCTCTTTTTTTGATCATGACTTTCAGGTAATCCAATAATTTTTAAATTATCTCTCCTGGATCTATTTTCCAGGTCTGTGGTTTTTCCAGTGAGATATTTCACATTGTCTTCCATTTTTTCATTCCTTTGGTTCTGTTTTATAATATCTTGATTTCTCATAAAGTCACTAGCTTCCACTTGCTCCAATCTAATTCTTTAGGTAGTATTTTCTTCAGTGGTCTTTTGGACCTCCTTTTCCATTTGGCTAATTCTGCCTGTCCTCATTGGCTTTTTGGAGCTCTTTTGCCATTTGAGTTAGTCTGTTTTTTAATGTGTTATTTTCTTCAGTATTTTTTCGGGTCTCCTTTAGCAAGTCATTGACTTGTTTTTCATGGTTTTCCCACATCACTCTGATTTCTCTTCCCAATTTTTCCTCTACTTATCTAACTTGCTTTTCCAACTCCTTTTTGAGCTCTTCCATGGCCTGGGGCCAGATCATGTTTTTCTTAGAGGATTTTGATGTAGGCTCTTTGGCTTTGTTGACTTCTTCTGGCTGTATGTTTTGGTCTTTTTTGTCACCAAAGAAAAATTCCAAAGTCTGAGTCTGAATCTGAGTCCATTTTTCCTGCCTGGCCATGTTCCCAGACAACTACTTGACCCTTGAGTTTTTGACAGGGTATGACTGCTTGTAGAGTAGAGAGTACTTTGTCCCAACCTTGAGGGGTTGCGCTGTTGTTTTCAGAGCTATTTATACACAGCAAGCTCTGCCACCCCAGCACTCCTCCTTCCTGAAGAACCACCAACTCGGACCTGACTCACATCTTAAGCAGGCTCTGCACTCCTGCTCTGATCTGCCACTTAATTCCTCCCACCAGGTGGGCCTGGTGCCAGAAGCAACTGCAGCTGTAGTTCTGTGGCTACACCACCTCCGCTGCCCCTGGGGTGGTGGCTGAACCACAAACTCCTTTCACTCTGTCCCCCGCAGTTTTTCCCACTAACCTTCTCTGTTGTCTTTGGTGTTTGTGGGTTGAGAAGTCTGGTAATTGCCACAGCTCACTGATTCAGGGCACTAGGGCCTGTTCTGCCTGGCTCCCGGTCTGGTTGGTCCAGGTGCAGCCCATGCTGGGCTCTGTTCCTTTCCGCTCCCAGCTCTGTGGGACAGACCTTACCCAGCAACCATCCAGGCTGTCCTGGGCTGGAGCCCTGCTTCTCTCTGCTATTTTGTGGGTTCTGCAGCTCTAGAATTTGTTCAGAGCCATTTTTTGTAGGTTTTTGGAGAGTCCTGGGGGAGAGCCCTAGGCAAGTCCCTGCTTTCCAGCTGCCATCTTGGCTCCCATATCTTCTTTCTTTTTGTTTATATTTGTATCTCCAGCACTTAGCACCATGCCTGGCACATAGTAAGCCCTTAATAAATGCATACTTCCTTCTTTCCTTCTGCTCACTTTAAAACCTCCAGAGATCTCATCACATGGCAAAATGTTTAGGGACTTTTATTGTTGTTTAGTCATCTCGGTTGTGTCTGACTCTTCATGATCCCATTTGGGGTTTTCTTGGCAAAGACACTGGAGTGTTTGTGTAATGGTAATTAAGGTGAGACTTTTATTTTTACTGTTTTCTGCCTGTGATTAACCCAGGCCCACACCCTTTTACTGATTAGGTGTGAAGCCCCAGGCCCACACCCTTTTGCTGATTAGGTGTGAAGCCTTGGGGCCCTAAGAAGGGTGTATGAACTCAGAGGTTAGCTTTTGTTTGGTGCTCTCACTCACTGGAAGAGTGTCTGTGATTTGACCAGATGAGACTCTGGGTAGCCACTGGAACCTCCCCCCCGCCCCCCCCCCCCGGCCCGGCTTTGAACACCCAGATGTTGGTGCCTCTCTGTCTGGTAACTATGTAATTCTTTGGTCAGACGGCTAGAGGCCTGTCTGTTGATAACTGTGTGTGCTTGTTCTGTTTATATTGCCTCTGTAATTTCTGTTTATATTTGCTCTGAAGTTCAGGGTGCTGGCTTTTCCCCCTGAACTAAGATAATGATATATGTATGTTTGATTAAAGTGAGAATGTGAACCCCTCAAGGTTGCTTTCCTTAGAAAAGCAGATCAAAGAACCTGTGCTGGCAGCTCTTCTGCATGCTGGTGTTGTTGGTCTTATGCCCCCAGAGCAGCTGCTAGAGGCATTGTTGTTACAGTTTGCCATTTCCTTCTCTAGCTCATTTTACAGATGAGGAACTGAGGCAAACAGGGTTAAGTGACTTGCCCAGGGTCACACAGTAAGTGTCTGAAGCCAAATTTGAACTCAGGAAGATGAATTTTCCTGACTTCAGGCCTGTTGCTCTATCCATTGTGCCAACTTGTTACAAATTAACCTTCTAGACTCAGGAGTGGTTTTATCTACATCCCAGAACAGTAGTGACTAGGTAGAGATTCTCAGCTTTTTTTTTTTTGTCATGGACTTTTTTGGCAGTCTGAAGAACCCATAAGCCCTTTCTCAGAATAAAGTTTTTAAATGCATAAAATGAAATATATAGAATTTAAAAGGAAATAAATTATATTGATATATTGTAATCAAATTAAAAACAAACAAGCAAGCGAGTTCACAGAGCCCAGATTAAGAATCTCTGATCTAAGGAAATAAAGGGTAGAGATGGGAAAGGGTGTCAGGTGCTAGCTGGAGAAAGCCTGCTGTCAGGAGTGTAATTTAACAAAAGGGTAACTAAGGCAATTCTCCAAGCAAGATAACAGTTATTAAGAGAGGCATGATGCCTGTCAATAAAGGGGTCAATGGATTGCCTCCCTTTATGCCAAAGACGCTGAGCAAAAGGACAGTTTTCCTTTCTTTGGTTTTGGGGAGTACAGAACGAAAAACAGAACAGGGTAGATGACATCATGGAACTGAGAACAACATGATCGGTTACAGAGCTGAGCCACAAGGAGCAACATGATTGGTTGGAAGTTTAGTAACCAAAACTAACAACAACTATCTCTGTTCCCCACCACCCCCAGAAGTGCTAACTGTTTGAGCTCAGGTGAAGGGTCAAAAGATAACAAACAAGCCCTTTTTGGACGGTAAACCAGACATCCTTGAAGGAAACCTGGTGGCGTAAAGATGTAAGATCCTAATAGATTGTCATGTGTCCCTCAAACTCAGCTAAATTCCTTGAGGAAAGAATAGATCAGTGAGAGTTGTATTTCTAAAATTAACCTGTTACAGACCAATTGAATTCTGAACTAAGTTCAAAGACAAAGAACCATGACTTAAGCAATTACAGGACACAAGCAGTTACAGGACAAAATCAATTAATTATAAATAGGATCAGTAGAAAAATGATACAGGATCTATCTTAATCTTCTCGATTCCCCTACTTTTGATTTTATATATGTGTATATATGTATATATATATATATATATATATACATATATACACACACAAATACACACACACATATGCATATGCAAATGTATATGATCACTTTTCTATGAGATACTCCTATAAGATCTTTTACACAATCATTATCAACAATAAAGTATACTAGTACAAGTTTCTCCAGTTTAAGTTAAGAACAGGTTTTATTTAACACAGTAACTAATACAAAGTCTAAAAAGAGCAACAAGATCGATTAATCATAGCACAAGTCATTGTGTGACCATCTAAAGTCATGGACTAAATTTAGAAGGAAGATGTGCATGACTCAAGACAACTAAGAAAACTCGACAAACAGACACAGTGAAGCAAAAACCAAAGTAATACAATAATGATCAACAACATGAACTAATATTGTCTCCTAGTATCCCAGTAACTCTCAATATTCATTTAATCAACACATTTCATCTTGAATCTCAGATGCCCCTTGTAATCTCTGGAAACATCTTCTCTTGGACATTATGGCATGGGTCTCATTCTCAGTGTAGCTCTGGAGGGGCTTCTCTTCAGTAGAGTTGTTTCTCTGGTTCTATATCATTTTTAGATTTTTAAAAGTTCTTGCTATAGTCTTTTACAAAACAGACCTCAATGTAATTTAGTATATCCTCTTATATTTTACTTTTCTAATAACCAGTTAAAATCAACTGAAACCTTATGATTCTGATATTATCAATAATAAAGGTATGAGAAGATCATTAAATTAGGAACCAATATTTCACTTGAAACTTCAGAGAATTTAAATTCTTAAACACCCCATCCTGTTTCTAAATTTTGTATTTTGATATAAACATGGACAATAAGAGACTGATGAATCTTAAAAAAAAAAATCTATGAGGCTCTGACTTGTAAAATGAGCCCTTCCGGTTAGAGATTTAATATTTACCAAAGTTGACATGGAAGTTAGGGCTCAAAGTACTTGTGTAAATTAACATTGACTCCATTATCATTTAACTTTCTACAGTGTAAGTTAACAAATTGCTATGTTGATATATTTAGTAAATTCAAATATCAGTTGAAAAATCAAACTAAATATTTTTTTTCTTCTTGCAGTCCGAGACAAGGTTTATTGTGTCTCCAACAGAAGCAGGCAAGATTTTAAGAATCTGTAGTTTGATGAGGATAAAATTGGTGTTTTTACACAGAAAGACCGTGGAAAGATCTGAATGGGATTAAGGAGTGGCAAGTAGCCTGGGGTCGGCCAGGTGCAGACAATGGAAGGAGCAAAGTGGTAGGAAAGCCTCAGTGAAAGGGCAGTTAAAAGGATTATTGACTGGGACCAGCCTAGTGCCTCAGGAGAATGCCAGAGATCTGGGTTCAGGGCCTTTGGGGTCCAGTTCCCAAAGACATTGTCTTTTCCTTTTAGGGGTCCATCATTAGAGCCCCATCATTCCCCCGTCAAACAAAATATTTTGGGGTGAGGGGCGAAGGTCTTGGCTTCCTGCTGGCAAGGGGCATAGAACTGTTCCTGCCTCAAGGGGGTACCAGAGAGGAGGTTGTCTGGCATCAAGCATAGGATGCATCCAGGGGAAGATGGGAGGACATTGGTTAATAGGCACTGTCTGCTACCAGCTGTAGGTGAATGGCCTGTAATCTGGAAGACACAACTCTGAGAAGCAAGTCTGACAAGCTAGTTCAATACGTAGGGCCCAAATGTAGGCAAAAGTAAAAGTGATGTCAGAATGGGGGAAAACGAAGAAAGAAAGCAAGAGCCCCATTAGAATCGTTTACATTTGACATACAGGATGATCTGGTCTTGCTACTGTTTCAAGTTTCCACTTTGATTCCAATTTCTTTAGGAGGATCAGATGCTATTGGGAAGTAACAACACTTTTGCAGTTGTCCACTCCTGAGTTCAATGGTTACACAAATAAATTTGCCAGAGACTGACCTTTACTCCAATCATAATAAAAGACTTGGGAGGATACTTAAGCAATGATTAGGTCAAATAGGTTGCCTCCCTCAAAGAAAATTGATTGCATTGAATTTCTCTTCCCCAAACCAAACTGAAGATGTTTCTGATTTAATTTCAGTTGTTTTGGGATATGGAATGACTACATGTTCAGGTCAAAACAGCAAGATCTCACATACTTGCCTTGTGCTTATACCTTTTACTGACTATTTGCTCTCATTTATAGAAATTTGCTACAAAAGGATAAAGCAGGGACATGATTCATCAATTGTGCACCTCATAGCCAGACTCAGAAATAGCCAGGTGGGTAATTTCCTTTTCAAAGGAACACAATGGGGAAACTGAGGCAGGAAGATCCCATCTTAGACTGAGGCTAAAATTTTCTTCTCAGATTTTCCAGATGCAGACCTCCCACCTGTATCACATTCTCTCTGAATACTTTGTGGCATTTCTCTCAGATGGTGAATTACTGACTATTGTTTATTGATGGATTATAATGATCCATCAGACAACTCAAAATAAAATCAGTTGAGTTTTTACCTCAAACAGCAAGTTTCGCTAATCACAGCATAGGGAAAAATTTACCAGGATTTACACTTCAAATTTAAATTTGTCCTGGTGCAAATGCCAATCGTTAGGGATCATTTCTATATACTTGCAAACTCTGAGCAAGCCAAGTTCATTGTTTAGGAACTCCATAATCCAAACAAGCTTTTTGGCAGGATTATAGAATAAAAGGGGATCAACAGGGAGCCCAGAGAAGGAGCTTCCTATTCACCCCATCTACCCTTAGAGCTGCTGTGAGCTGTGCCTTTTGACTAGTCCTGAGAACTGCTCTGAATTGGCAGAACCAATCTGGATAAGGATTTCACCTCATCCCCTCCTTTCCACACACAGTCAATGACCAGCTTTATGTTTTAGCATTAAAACAATAACCAACAATCTTACAATTTTCATAAATGATAGCCAAATTGTTTTAGCTGTAACACAAACAATAAACTTCGGTTGATATCAATTGCATTTCCAGATCATATAAAAATTATTGATAGATAGACCGGCTTACCAAGCGCAGATGCTGACCTACTGGCTTCTTTACCTTGACCCATCCCCATTCCTCTCTCCCCACAGCTGCTGGAGGGAGCAGGTGAGCAGGATATGCTGAACCTGGGTGATATTTTCAGGCTTTCTGGGTGGGCTACAGGTTGCCCCCAGGCCCAGGGCCATTATCCGTTGGGCCCTGTTGTAGCTGCTGCCCCTCCCCTCTCTTTCCTTTCACCAGGTGGGGGAGGATGAATTCGAAGGTGGGGGAGGAAGAGTGAAACTCTCTTCTCCTCATCTGATCTAGGATGAGAGAGGTTAACAGAAAAACCCAGGGCTGTTTGCAATGCCTGCACTGAGATACCCTCTTCACTCAAGGGAAAAGAGTGACCAGAGTTGTAAGGAGGTGTTTCAAAACTCCTCAATGATCAATCACAAAACCTCCAGAATCTGCTAAGATGGTTTTAGCTGTTCTGACTTTTCACCGTAGCCTTAGCCTAGTCAGAGCTGGGACTACAGGAAGAAGAATCTTAAGAATTTTTTTTTGAACTTTTACAGTTTTTCTTGGTCCTCAGATCATATTGAGGTTTCCTTTTCCAGGTCTTGGACACTGAGCTTTTTCCATTTCCAACCTAGGGGCAAATCTTGGAGAAGTCCTGCTGAGTTCAGCTTCAAGGATCTGGTGGCCATGAGGCCAAAAGAGAAGGGGGATCCTGCAGGCACCGGTGTGGGAACGGGGAGTCCCTCCACACGAAGAAGGATCCTAGAGGGTAGAGTAAGCCTTGGGAAACCAAAAAGTATTTGCAGTTTCCCCAATTCCCTAGTGTCCTAGAGATTTGAGAGAATGGGGCCTATGCTTCTGGATAGGGCATCCATCCACCATGTAGCAGAAGGTGTGCATGGGTCCATGGCCTCGAATCGAACCATTGGATCAAGAAGCTGACAGTGTCAGGCCCAAAAAGTACCTCCAAGCCTTCCTAGGTGGTTGGAGAGCGACCCTGATTGTAGAGAGAGAAAAGGACAGAGAGAGAGGGGAGGCTTACATACCTTCCAGTCTTGGCTGGAGGAGGGCTTGAGGGGGTCAGGTAATTCCTTGTAACAGGATCACCAAAATACCTTGTAGTCTAGTGGCACTATGAACTCCAAAATGCCAGAGTACAGGGTGGGGGTCTGCCTTGAAAGAATTTGACCATTCAAGCCTTCTTTCAGTTAGAGACAAGGTTTATTGTGTTGCCAATAGAATGGTGTGAGATTTTAAGAATCTGTGCACAAAGTAAATATTTTAAAACAACACAGAAGGCAAAATTGTTTGTTTGTTTGTTTTGGAGGGGGGAAGGCAGGGCAATTGGGGTTAAGTGACTTGCCCAAGGTCACACAGCTAGTAAGTGTGTCAAGTGTCTGAGACGGGATTTGAACTCAGGTCCTCCTGACTCCAGGGCCAATGCTCTACTCACTTAAAATCTTTTAAATTACATATACGATCATCTGATCTTGTTGCTTTATTTAGGACTTCAAATTTTACAATTAATTCTAATTTAATTCCAATTCAATTATTTCCAATCAGTGCCCTGCTAGCACTGAATGGAATGTTCAATATCAGCACATGAAGACAACAGGTGAGATATCTATCTATCTAGTGGGCCAGGAAAAAATTTAGAATAGAAATATACCCCATAGGCACTTGTCACTGATATCTGAAATTATAGCACCAAAGATTCATTTATTAGAGTTAATAAGTCTCCTCTGAAAATGCAAAGTCCTTGGAGAGAGGGATAATACATTAAACCCTTATTAGGCATTTCAACCAGAGTATAAAAATTTACCTTGGTAGCTGGTTGAAAACTACTTATGAGAAAGGGAGCAAGATGAGAGGGGAGAGAGATTGTATACTTGGGTCACCTGTCACAGGAGGGAATTAGAAAACAGGAAAGGGGAGGAAGGGCATTTCGGCAAACTATTCCTACTTCACAATTTCCCTTGGAACAGTACTGGATGAAGTAGTGAATCATTGAGAGAACGAGCCCATAGATCATTAGGAATTTGCTTTCATTTTATCTCAAGGAGCTTTGTATTTCTTTGTTTTAAAAACTTAGAGTTGTAATTGCTGCTGATCCTTGCTGGTTTTTGTACACCAAGAATTTCCTCACACTGATGAAATCACAGGTAGGGGGCAAAAAACAAGCAAACAAAAATCTTATTTGAGATCAAGACAAAGGAATGTCCAAATCATGTGATTTCAGGAGACCTAGGTTCAAATTTTAACTTTGCTGCTTTTTACCATTGAAAGCAATGTAACCTCTTGTAACAACAAAGTTGCTAGCAGCTGTTGTGGGGGTGAAAGACCGACAACAAAAGCACATGGAACGGCTGCTAGCAAGGGTTCTTTGATCTGCTTTTCTAAGGAAAGCAACTTTAAGGGGTTAACAATCTCGGTTTAATTAAACATACATATATCATTCACTTAGTTCAGGGGGAAAAGTCAGCACCCTGAACTTCAGAGCAAATGCAAACAGAAACTACAAACAGATCAATAGACAGGCTTTGTTTGATCAAGACATCACATACATAGTTACCAAAAAGAGAAGCACTAACATCTGGGTTTTCAAAGCCGGGGTGGGGGCTCTTAACAATGGCTACCCAGAGTCTCATCTGGTCAAATCACATGACACTCTTCCAGTGAGTGAAAGCCCCAAAACAAAATGCCAACCTCAGATCTTATATACCCTTCTCAGATTCAGAGGGCATCACAACCATGTGACTCAAACCTATACGAACTAGGCTTTCTTGTTTCTTAAGCAGGTCAAAGACTCATGATTCAATCAAAGAAACAAAAGACAACAAAAAGTCCACTTTGCTTGCCATTACACTTGAAAGGCAAGACTCATCAAAGGTACTTCATTACCTTGGCATTCTAAAAGACAAAACAAAAAAGTCACATCCTAATTACCGTAACACCTCTCTGAGACTCCATTTCCTCATCAGCAAAATGGTGGTGATAACTCACTTCCTAATTCATAGGATTGTTGCGGGCACAGGCCTTTTTAAGCCTGAAAGCATTATAAAAATATGAGTTCTTACTATTGATGCTCCTACGTCTATATCCCAAATTCATATTCTCTTTTTTTCTGTTTCAGTATCCTTCCCCCTGGTGATCTCATCCATTTCCAAAGCTTCAACAATCACCTCTATTTTGCCAAACAGAGTTGGCTAAACTTATGTATAGCCTTGGGCTCTTTCCTGGGCTCCAGATTCAAATTTCCAAGTGTATAATTACCATTCTAACCTGTACATGCCACTAAAGCCTCAAGCCTGATACCTACAAAAATAAATTTCCTTCAAAATTCATCTTAACTTCCTTATGTCTATTAAGGGCACTACTATTCCCCTCAATCATCTAGGCTGAAAATCCTGGAAAGATCACTCTTCCAAAATAAAACACAAATTCTTGGTGGGCAAGGACTATTTTGTTTTTGCCTCTGAATCCCCAGTGCCTTGCAAAGTGCCTGACACTCAAAAAATGCTTATTCATTGATTGATCTCTAATTTCTTATCCTTCTTTACTCACCACCCCTAATCAATTGCTAAGTCCTACAAATCTGCTTCCTCAGTGTCTCTCATATCCATTTTTCCCTTCCATTATCACTGCTACCACCCTTGTTCAGGGCTTTTAGCTACCTTTATACAGAGGTGGAAACTGAGGCAAACAGGGTTAAGTGACTTGCCCATCATCAGCAAATAAGCGTCTGAGGATTTTGATTTGAAATTTCAGATTTGAACACAGGATTCCAGGCCCAGTATATTCCATCCACTGTGCCACCTAGCTGCTTAGAGTCAGAAGATGGTGGGTTCAAATTCTTCCCCCTTTACTTATTTCCTATGAGGCCTTATGCATATCACCTAATCTCCCTGGGTCTCATTTCCTCCATCTGTAAAATGAGAGCATTGGACTTTGTTGGCCTCTCAGATCTATTTCAGCCTTAAATGATTTTGTTTATGTAATTTCAGTTTTCAGCCAGGGAGAATTTTTTTTTTCAGGAAGTAGTTTTTTTCAGGAAGATGGAGAAGTAAGAGTAGGCCCTTGAAATCACAAAATAAGTAGCCTATCTAAAATAAGTAGTCTGTCTAAACTCTACATGAGCTTTGAAACTGGTTATGGCCTATCAGACCCACCCATACTTAGAAGAACCTTATTTTACCAGATTTCCTTTAGCTTTCTTGGAGAGGGAGGAAGTATCCAAGAGCTAAATTCGTAACTTGGCAAATGCACCAATGGGTTCTTCTGTATCTACAGATCCCTTGAATTTTTCTGCACCAGTTATTTCCCATTTGCTTCCTCTTTTCACTTTAATTTATTCTGCTGAATCCCTCAAACACATCTGCAAACTCAGTAGAAAGCTCAATAGGCTTTCCTTATGAAGAGATACTCTTTCTCAGTGAAACAGACCCAGAGCCTTCATATTTGGTTTTTCTCATTGCAATTCACATCTCTACTTATCAAATGTTAGCCTGCTAAGAAAACAAAGGATTAATTCCGAAGCTTCTTAAACTGTATGCAATATTGTGCTTTGAAATTTATGCTTCTGATTCAATTTGTGATTTTTAAGTTGCCAATGTCCTAGACTGAGCCCGTCAGGCTTCTCTCACAGTCTCTAGAGTCTATGTCATGGGAAAACAGCAGATAAAAGGGGCAGAAGCTGTTGAACATCTAGACCAGTCTCAGGTCTAGGAGTTATAGAGCCAGCAGTCAAAATGTAGGCTTCAGGGACCCCAGAAAAATCAGCTGGGACAGGGACCCCAACTCAGGTAGACAGAGCTTGGAGTTGTTGACCTTTCTGGTCCCTCAACCTCACTTGTAAGGCTCCTCTTATCTTGTCTGGATCCAAGCCTCCAAGCCTCCACCTCACTTTCTAGCCATCTCCAAACCATGCCAGGGTACATGTATCCCCATCCCTTTCCAGTTCCCCTTTATGTTTTGTCTTTCCCCTTTAGAATGTAAGCCCTTTAAGCACCTTTGGCACCAACTGTCTAGCTTGTTGGTATTTGTTTCCTTACCACTTAGCACAGTTCCCAGCCATGTCATCCTTTCCTTGACATCATGGTCCTCTTTGAAAATGAAGGATAAACACAATCTTTTTTCTATTATCTATTATGCCCATCTATCTATTTATTAGCTAATCATTGGGTTCTCAGGGATATAGCCAAGAAAGGAAATCAGTAGCTGGTTTATGCCAACCATGATGAGAACTGGATATGATCCAGACAAAGAGGCTAAAGGAAGGAATTTAGGTCAAAGGTCAAGCAAATGTTGACTACTATACACTGAGCTTTGTTTTAGAGGACACTGCATTCATCATGTTTATTGGGTAGTCTGAGTCTTTGTAAAAATAAAATTTAGTTTAATAAAGTTTAAAATTTTATTTAAATTAAAATTAAAATTTCAATAAAATTTAGTTTATTAAAAAAAAACCTAGTGAATATTAATACTTATTTTGCTCCCAGATTCCTTGCTTGGTAATATTGAACAAACAAAAACAGAAAAACTATTAAATTTACAACAGAATATTTTGAACTACATACCCTTATAACTCAGGGAAAGGAGGGAAGCAAAAATAAATGTTAAATACCAACAAAAATTCTGTTGTTTTCAGGACACCGACCATTTCTTAGTAGCTTGTGTTTTTTGGTTTGTGGTTTTTTTTTGTTTTTTTTTTTTTTTTTTTGCTTTTTGGCAGGGCAATCGGGGTTAAGTGACTTGCCCAGGGTCACACAGCTAGTACATATGTCAAGTGTCTGAGGCCGGATTTGAACTCAGGTCCTCCTGACTCCAGGGCCGGTGCTCTACTCACTGCACCATCTAGCTGCCCCGGTTTGTGGTTTTTTTTGTGTCTAAGCATGTACATTATTCTCTGCTTTGAAGATTCTGGTGTGCTCTCATGTCAGATTTCAATTAAATAATTTCAAAGTTTGTATGTGAAATGACAGACTGACATTCAGTAGCGAACCTTAGCATTCTTCGCACAGAAAGCTTTTCTAGTTACATTGAGATGTTATTTTTAGCATCAGGCATGTGGAGCTGGAAAGACATTTATTTAAACTGAGAATGACTTACAATAAAATTTCGTATAGGTGAGAATAACAGTTCCCTGGAACATGGCTGCATTAGCCCTGTCCGGTATGTTTAAAAAAAAAAAGCCCTGCAGCCAAACCCCTGAGTGGATTTTACAGGAGTGTAATATCACTAGAGGCAGGGGCAGAGCTGGTGGATTGAAAGAGGATGGATTTGGAATGGGGTATTGGGTTCAAATCCTGTCTCTGATAGTTACTATTAGTGTGACCTCGGAAATGTCCTGTCACCTCTCTATGCCAATTTCTTCATCTACAAAATGAGGGTCTTTGTTAGATGAACTCTAAGGTTTGTTCTAAATCTGATGGATTCCTCCAGTTGCCTAAGCTGCCCCCTGCTTGCCCGGCCAGAAGGCACATGTACCCTAATGTGCTCCGGGAGAGTTCAGACCTGGCCTGTGAGTCCTCTTAATTTTCTGTAGTAAAAAATATGAGGTGCCTGAGTCATTGCCATTTACGTACACATCAGGAGGTCTAGTGACTTGCTGAGGGTCTCAGAAGCAGTTTGTGGCAGGCGGGACTTGAATTCAGGTCTTCCTGGTTCCCAGGCCAGCTCTTTATCTACTGTAACACACTGCCTCTCAACATGTTATTATCTTTCTTGTAAAGTCCAAGTCCATTGTTTCCATTTATGCCTTCTTTCTGAATTAATTCAAAGTCAATTTCTCTTCATTTATTCAGTTTCTGTTCACACATTGAGGCAGAACTACAAGGAAGGAAGGAAAGTAGGGAGGGAGTGAAGAAGGGAGAAAGAACAGGGGGAGGGAGGGAAAAGGAGAGGGGATGGAGGGAAGAGGAAAGAGGCGGAGAGGGGAGGGAGGGCAGAAGAGAGAAGAGGGAAGAAGAGAGAGAGGGAGGAGGTGAAGAAGGGAGAGAGGAGGGGAGGGGAGGGAGGGAAAAAATAGGGAGGGAGAGGGGAGGATAAGAAGAATGGAAAATGGGAAGAAGAGAGAAAGGAGAGGAAGAAGAAAGGAGGAGGGGAAGGAAGGAAGAAAGAAAAGAGGGGAAGAGGGGAAGGAGAGAAGAGGGAAGGGAGGAGGAAGGGGACAGGAAGAGAGAAGAGGAGAAGAAGGGAGGGAAGGAAGAAAGAAGGAAGGGCATTTATTAAGCACAATGTCTAATGAAAATCATTAAAGGTAGCAGGGACCTTAAGAAATTATTTAAGGCAATCATTGGTGACATCGTACCCCCTCCCCACTACATGCACTTCTTTTTTCATTTTTGCTTCTTTTTTCATCTTCCTCTTTTTCTTCTTTATCAATTTTCTTGTTTTTTCTTTTCATCCTTTCCTTTTCTGCTTTTCATTCTGTAGGGAAACAAACCAGTGACCTTATTGTGGGTAAAAAAGTGTAACAGAGACTAGATGGAATGCAAAACAAAGTAACAACATTGGAAATCACCATTCTGCCTGATTCTTTTGATATTACGCTAAGTCATGGGTTCTTAGCCTAGAGTCCTTAAATTTGCATTTACATACATACATGAACACATGTGTGTATGTATGTATATATTGATAACTCTATTTCTATATAATTGCTTTCCTTTGTAATCCCATGTTTTATTTTATGCACTTAAAAATATTTTTCTGAAAAGAGGTCCATAGGTTTCACTAGCCTGATAAAGGAGGCCACGACACAGAAAAGGTTAAGAATCCTTGTTCTATTTGAATTTGAATCACATGGAAAACAGAGGCATTGTGGAAGTTGAAAAATAATTTCATCCCTATAGCTTCACACAACTCCTTTGGTAATTTTGCTTCGTGAAATCCTCAGGATGTTTTGCAGAGTTGCAAACTAATGGTTACGATATGTGAGGGGTTAAAAGGCATTTCTAAACTCAAGTCAGATAGAAATCAAACAATTCAAGTTCAGCAAGAGAAATGTGTTCCAAAGGGTAAACTTTAAAAGTCTAATGAAACTCAAAGACACTCGTTCTTAGAGGATTGGATACCAGGTGATAATTATTTTAGACACAGCAACTCATGAAACTAAGATGTGATCCCCTTTGGCAGAGGGAGTACCTTAATCTGGTAAAATCCTAGATACTTTGAAGTTTTCAAGTAATTTACAACTTATAATGAAGCTTTAATTACTAATTGTTTCAATATTTTGAAGTGTTGAAGTAATTTACAATTTGTAATGAAGTTTTATTTATTAGTTAACAGAAATAATTTACCATATAGCAATTCTTCTTATAAAATATAATTTGACTGACTTTTATTACATGAAAGTTACCCTTGAAAGATATGCTTTACCAATAATACAGGTGTATGGGACAGAATTTTTAAATAATAGGAGAGACATCTTTAAGAGAAACAAAGTAAATGTATTCTACAAACCTTGCAAGATTTGGGCTCACCTCCATAATGGAGGAGGCGAGGTAAAAGGGAACCTGCCTTAATTTATAGTCTTAATGAAAAGATTCCCACCCACCTCTATCCCTTCTCACCATTGTTCTGGGAGGTGGGCTTATAGTCTAGGCATGAAAACTACACAGAGGACCAAGGTTGATCTGGTCCATTCAGGTTTTTCCCTATCAGAACTCAACTGCCAGGGTGGCATCTGAAAGTCTAGGAGAAGAAATGGGGTGGGGGGGTGGGGAGGAGAGACCCTTCCTGGAGCAGAGAACAAATAGCTCACAGGAAGTTCATTATCTTCTAACATCTGAGAGAGAGAGGGGGAAGGGCATGCCTTCCAAAATTACAAGGCCAAATCCCAAAACCTCTCCATTAGACATACCCTGTGAAGTCTTCACAATTATCCATCCCGTTCACAGGTAATTAGTTTGTAGTGAGAATCAGAGACAAGAGTTGGGTAGTCTAAATGTTACCTGAGTAGCTTTGAGATATTAAAAGAACCAAAGGAAATCTCTGACATTAATTACTCCCCATCTTTACCCTTCCAAGAGAGAATCAAGAATCTCCACTCCACTTGGACCCTCTTCCCAAAGGTACTGTATATATGTATGTGTCTGTGTGTATATTAAATATATTTATAGAAATTAAATACAAAAGCATATACATATCTTTAAATTAAATATATATGCATATGTTTAAATACACATATATGTTAAATACACACACTTCCTAAGGCAAAGGCCCATCTTTTAAAAACCAGTATTCTCCAGGTGCTATTTATGGCTCTGAATTATGAGATATCACAAACTCAGAAGAATTAAAATTAAAAGTACTCCTGAGTCAATGGAAAGCCACATAGAAGGCCTGAGCAACATATTATCATTGATGAGTTATGTGTGAAAAGTGACTGTAAAAGCCACCATCAAGGGCAAGTGATGGACTAGTCATGTAGCTAGAATGAGAAACAAGAGATGAACTACCCAAAGGCTACCCTGATTCCCTGAGGATATTAAAAGAACCTTAGTAAGGCCTCTAGCTGTTGGGTGGTCCTTCAATGGAGGATTTATGAAAAGTCAAGGACAACAATTACTCAGGATGAGAATGCATGGAGAAGTTCACCATCAACACTCATGAGGGGAGTGCCTTAGAAATCATGGCTTTATCAAAGTATCACCACAATACTCTTGAGAACCTTCTGAATCATCAAAGAATCACCATGTATTCAGCACAGTCTTATTGTTAAATGCACTGTATGGTGTTCTACTTTTGAAAATGTGACAACTGATTTGCAATCCTCATATATATTCCAGGATAAAGAGGTTTCTGTGGCGTGGTAGACAAAGTCCAGAAGAATCAGGAGTACAGCTTGGAGAGTAATGAAAACATGGCTGGCCTAGGTGTCTTAAAATAGAGGCTCTTGGAGGAACCAGCCAACCATGGGGAGAGACTGTAGGAAGGATCCTTCTGGTGTGTGGACTGCAGGGGTGGAGTTAACTTCCTGGTATCTAAGGCATTGCACCATTTAATATATTGGCTAGAGAGATGGCCTTGGACCAGGGTTCAAGCACTACCTCTGATACATGTTGGCTGTGTGACCTGAAGCAAGTCAGTTAGCAGCTCAGTACCCAGGCTACCCTCTAAGACTATAACTGCAGAGCAGATGCCAATCTGCATTGATAGAGAGAGTCTCCTCACAGGGCCAGTCCCAAAAAGGATTTCTAGCAAGGCTCCATAACCAGAATATTTGATTAACCTGAACACTTCATTACTAAGTATGCCAATTAAGAAAATTCACTGTAGTTTCTACATTCATCAAAGAGAAAAAAAAATCATGTGGAAAGGAGATAATTATTTAGGAGAGTGTTTTAATATTTTGGAACTAAAAACTTTATGCAAATCATCAGGGTTTCTAATTTCAGCCACAAATTAATTCAGAAAAAAATGGATCAGAAGAAGATATTGACTTTCAGACATTATTTTTGAATATTAACATTGCAGTTCACATGACATTTCTTAGTTCATAAGCTGCTAAAGGGCAAAGACATTAAAGGCATCAAGTAGAAATGAAATAACACTAAACAAAAATAATTTCAAAAGCCAACAAAATTACCTTAATGAATATTGCTTTATTGAACCCATTCCTTGAGGGTATAGTTCTAGTAAGATAGTTTTAAAAATTCAAAATAATGATGTAATCATATCTGTCTCCTGGCTTCCTTCAAATCTCATCTAAAGGCCTATCTACTTCAAGAAGCCTCTCCCATTACTTCTTGAGCTTAGTACCTTCCTTCTGAGATCACCCACAACGTATCTCATATATATCTTGTTTGCATGTAGTTGTTTATATAATACCTCCCCCAGACACTAGCTATGTGACCTGGGTAAGTCATTTAACCCCGTTTGCCTCAGTTTCCTCATCTGTAAAATGAGCTAGAGAAGGAAATGGCAAACCACTCCAGTATCTCTGCCAAGAAAACCCCAAATGGGGTCCCAAAGAGTAGGATATGACTGAAAATGACTGAACGACAAAAGAAAAGGTAAATGATCTCTTATTGTAGTTGTTGTAGAGAGGGTTTTCAGTCAGGTACTGAACTGGATGACTTCTTTCAACTCTGAAATTCTATGACTGTAAAGCGCAAAGAGTCTCAGAAACTCAACTTAATCTAATTCACTTAAATTTAATAGACATTTATTGACAAACGGATAGAAGACCCTTCTTATATTTAGGAAGACCAAGGTTCAATTCCTACCTCTGACTCTTGCTAATTTTGTGACAATGAGGAAGTTACATAATCTCTAATCTCCATGTGTCCCCAGGCCACTCTTTAAGACTAAAGAAGAGTTGTTCAATAGAAGTCTGAACAAATGGAATGTCCAATGCTAATTCCAGATGTATGATGCTGAAAACCTTTCTTCCTCTTTATTGGGTGGTGCTGCCCTTAAGATACAGAATGTGTCATAGATTGTCAGTACTAGTTGCTATATTTTATGGGTTCTACTGAATTGTTTTTGTTTGCTTGTTTATAAAGGAAGTACTGGGCATAGGAGTGTTTAGTGGGAAATAATTATCATGTGAAAATGCATCAATAGGTTTTAATTTTTAAACTACATGATACAAGAAGAAAAACATGTTAATGTAATTTAATTTCAAAAGTTTTAAATAAAACAATTTAATTTTTTTTTTTAAAATAAGGGTTGTTGTTGTGCATTGGTGGAAGGAATTTCTACACTGGAAGATTTCCTACACTGATGAAATTGTAGGTCTAGACAACCTTTCTCCAAAAAAAGTATCTACCATACACAAGATACTGTGCTAGCAACCAAAGAGTGAGCTACCAGATGTTAAATATTTTTGGCCATCTCTATCCATCAAATATACAAATATTTAAAAACTACCTTTGTTCTTTTGTAGCATATTTCTGCTTCCACAGTAATAGTAGCAAACTTGTGAAAAGAAAGCAGCCTATCTACAAACATTAATTTCAATATAATATTCTCAATATGTAGCTGGTGGCTCAGCAGATAGAAGCATTGGGCCTGGAGTCGGGAAGACTTGAGTTCAAATCCAACTTTAGATACTTCCTAGCTGTGTGATCCTAGGCAAGTCACTTAACCTCTAGAATGCCTCACAAAATGGATCCAGTAAAGAAGGAAATGACAAACCACTCCAGTATACTTGCTGAGAAAACCCCAAATGGGGTCATGAAGGGTCAGATACAACTGAATCGACTGAACAACTCTCAATGTGCAATCTTTCTTTACCTGAGCACCAACTGGTTAATATGCTCCTGTAATAACTAAGCTATATTCACACTATAAATAAAACATTTTAGAAGGAAAGATTCTAAAAGAATGGAAAAGATCACTGACAGTACAAGATATCACAACAGAAAGAAGTTGCCACAAAGTGGAGTGTGCACAGCTTCTCCTTGAAGAAGTAAATAAAAGAAATGGAAATATATTTTTTTCTCCCAAAGGCAATAAGAAATAACATTTTATGGAACATTTGGTCATCTCATATTATAGAGCCTGTGAAAAGCATAAGCAAATTGACCACAAAGATTATGGTTTATGTGCTAACATCCATTTCCCAGGACGAAGAGATTTTGGGGAGAACTTGATGAGATCCTCCATATGGTCAAGATATGTCTTGAAACTCAATGACTGTACCATGAAGGTGAGGTATGAGGAAGAATGATGAAAAATGCTGGAAAATATAGTTTGAATCCAAGAAAAGAAAGACAACTTTTATAGACACTCAAAAGACCCACAGGGTGATAGACTCCTGGGCCTGGAATCAGGAAGACCTGAGTTCAAATGTGGCCTTAGATACTTACTAGCTATAATATGATGCTGGGCAAGTCACTTATTCCTCTACCTCCCACAGTTGTTGTGAAAACTCAATGAGATAATATTTGTAAATCACTTTTTTTTCAAAATTTTTTTATTTTTAGTTTACAACACTCAGTTCTACATAATTATGAGTTCCAGATTTTCTTCTCCCCCCCCCACCCCGTATGTCTTCTACATATAACTTCGCATTGAACTTATTTACACACTAGTCAAGTTGTGAAGAAGAATTATGACCAATGGAATGAATCATGAGAAAGAAGAAACAGAACCAAAAAAAAACACAAAAACAAAAACAAAAGAGAGGAAAAAAAGGGGGAAAAAGCGGGCATAAAGTGTGCCTCAATCTGCATTCATATTTCATAGTTCTTTCTCTGGATGTAGACAGCATTCTCCATCGTGAGTCCTTTGGAGTTGTCTTTGCATGTTGTGTTGCTGAGAAAAGCAAAGTCTGTCAGGGTTAGTCCTCACAGAATCCATGTATCTGTGGTTGTGTATAATGTTCTCCTGGCTCTGCTCCGCTCACTCAGCATTATATCGTGTAAATTTTTCCAGGATGTTATGAAGTCCGTATCATCCCCATTTCTTATAGCACAATAGCATTCCATTACTTTCACATACCACAACTTGTTCAGCCATTCCCCAATTGATGGGCATCCCCTTGATTTCCAATTCTTAGCTACCACAAAAAGAGCCGCTATAAATATTTTTGTACATATGGGTCTTTTTCCCACTTGTGTGATCTCTTTGGGATACAACCCTAGAAGTGGTATTGCTGGATCAAAGGATATGAACATTTTTATAGCCCTTTGGGCATAGTTCCAAATTGCTCTCCAGAATGGCTAGATCAGTTCACAACTCCACCAGCAATGTAACAATGTTCTAATTTCCCCACATCCTCTCCAGCATTTATCATTTTCCTGTTTTGTCATTTTAGCCAATCTGACAGGAGAGATGTGGTATCTAAGAGTTGTTTTGATGTGTTCTCTAATCAGGAGTGATTTCAAGCATTTTTTCATATGCCTATAGATATCTTTAATTTCTTCCTCTGAAAACTGCCTGTTCATATCCTTTGACCATTTCTCAATTGGTGAATGACTTGTATTCCTATGTATTTGGCTTAGTTCCCCGTATATTTTAGAGATGAGGCCTTTATCGGAGACACTGGTTGTAAAGGTTTTCTCCCAATTTTCTGCTTCCCTCCTAATCTTTGTTGCATTGACATTTTTTATACAAAACATTTCAATTTAACATAATCAAAATTATCCATTTTGCATTTTGTAATGCTCTCTATCTCTTGTTGGGTCATGAATTCTTTTCTTTTCCATAAATCTGATAGGTAAACTATTCCTTGCTCTCCCAAATTGCTTATAGTATCAGCCTTTATTCCTAAATCATGAACCCATTTTGACTTTATTTTGGTATATGGTATAAGATATTGGTCTATGGGCAGTTTCTGCCTTACCATTTTCCAATTTTCCCAGCATTTTTTGTGAAATAGTGAATTCTTAGCCCAGAAGCTGGATTCTTTGGGTTTATCAGAGAGCAGATTGCTATAGTCATTGACTTCTCCATCTTGTGAACCTATCCTATTCCACTGATCCACAACTCTGTTTCTTAGTTAGTGACAGGCAGTTTTGATGACTGCTGCTTTATAATACAGCTTAATATCTGGTATGGCTAGGCAACCTTCCTTAGCATTTCTTTTCATTAATACCTTAGATATTCTAGACCTCTTGTTCTTCCAGATGAATTTTGTTACTTATTATTTTATCCAGCTCTGTAAAATAATTTTTTGGTAGTTCAATTGGTATGGCACTGAATAGATAGATTAATTTAGGTAAAATTGTCATTTTTATTATATTAGCTTGTCCTAACCATGAGCAACTGATATTTTTCCATTTATTTAGATCTGACTTTACTCATGTGAAAACTGTTTCATAATTATGTTCATACAGTCCCTGGGTCCGTCTTGGCAGATAGACTCCCAAATAGTCTATAGTGTCTACAGAAACTTTGAATGGAACTTCTCTTTCTATCTCTTGCTGTTGGGCTTTGTTGGTAATGTGTAGGAATGCTGAGGATTTATGTGGGTTTATTTTATATCCTGCAACTTTGCTAAAGTTGTTTATTATTTCAAGTAGTTTTTCACTTGATCCTCTAGGATTTTCCAAGTAAATCATCATATCATCTGCAAAAAGTGATAATTTAGTTTCTTCTTTGCCTATTCTAATTCCTTCAATTTCTTTTTCTTCTCTTATTGCTACAGCTAATATTTCTAGTACCAAATTGAATAGTAGGGGTGATAACGGACATCCTTGTTTCACCCCTGATCTTATTGGGAATGCATCTAGCTTATCCCCATTACAATGCTTGTTGATGGTTTTAGGTAGATGTTATTTATAATTTTAAGGAAGTCTCCATTTATTCCTATGCTTTCTAGTGTTTTTAATAGGAATGGGTGTTGTATTTTGTCAAAGGCTTTTTCTGCATCTATTGAGATGATCATATAGTTTCTGCTAGTTTTGTTGTTGATATGGTCAATTATGCTAATACTCCCTAATATTGAACCAGCCTTACATTCCTGGAATAAATCCTACCTGGTCATAGTGTATTATTCTTGTGATAAGTTGCTGTAATCTTTTTGCTAATATTTTATTTAAAATTTTTGCATCAATATTCATTAGGGAAATTGGTTTATAATTTTCTTTCTCTGTTTTGACTCCACCTGGTTTGGGTATTAGTACCATATTTGTGTCATAAAAAGAATTTGGTAGGACTCCTTCACCTATTTTCCCAAATAGTTTACAAAGTATAGGAATTAATTGTTCTTTAAATGTTTGATAAAATTCACATGTAAAACCATCTGGCCCTGGAGATTTTTTCCTAGGGAGTTCATTGATGGCTTGCTCAATTTCTTTTTCTGAGATGGGTTATTTAGAAATTTTACTTCCTCTTCTGTTAACCTGGTGTGTCAACAACCTGGCTGGCAGCTTCTGTGGGGGTATAAGATTCACCCACAGCCAACACCCAGAAAGCTGCCAACAGCACAGGTTCTTTCAATCTGCTTAATTAAGGAAAGCAAGGTGAAGGGGTTGACAAGCTTACTTTTAATTCAAATATCATTCAGTTAGTTCAGGGGAAAAAAACCAGCACCCTGAACTTCAAAACAAAATGCAAATTACAGACATCAATAGACTTTGTCTGATTCAAGTCCCAACAGATAGTTACCACAGTTCAACAAAGTTTCAACATCCGGGTTTACAAGCTGGAGGGCTCCTTAGCTACAGCTGCCTGGAGTCTCCTCATCAACACCATCTCCAGAGCCCCACACCAATAGCTCTGTCCTCCCTTCTTATAGGGCTTTAGACATCATCAGACATCATCTGAATCACCAGAGCTCAGGCTCTGGTGATTGGTTCTTGAGTTGGCCCCTCCCCTTAGGACCCTGGGATGTTCACATCCACATGGATTACATTAACACCTAATGGGGTTTGGGCCTGGGGCTTAGCACCTAGTAAAGCTCACTGAGATAAATTGAGTCACTCAAAGAAAACAAAGACAATTCTGGTTACACCTGGGCAATTTCTGTTTTTGTAGATATTCATCCATATCCCTAAGGTTGTCAAATTTGTGGGCATACAATTGGACAAAACAACACCTTATTATTGTTGTGACTTCCTCTTCATTAGGGGTGAATTCACCCTTTTCATTTTTGATACTGGTAATTTGATTTTCTTCTTTCTTTTTTTAAATCAAATTAACTAAAGATTTATCAATTTTATTGGTTTTTTCATAAAACCAGCTCTTGGTTTTATTTATTAATTCAATAGTTTTCTTGGTTTCAATTTTATTGATCTCTCCTTTGATTTTCAGTATTTCTAATTTGGTATTTAATTGGGGATTTTCAATTTGTTCTTTTTCTAGCTTTTTCAGTTGCATGCCCAATTCATTGATCTCCTTTTTCTCTATTTTATTCATGTAAGCATTTAGAGATATAAAACTTCCCCTAAGAACTGCTTTTGCTGCATCCCATAAGTTTTGGTATGTTTTCTCATTATTGTCATTCTCTTGAATGAAGTTATTGATTGTTTGTCTGATTTCTTCTTTGGCCCACTCATTCTTTAGAATCAGATTACTTAGTTTCAATTTAATTTTTAGCTTATTTTTCTCTGGTTCTTTATTACAAATAATTTTTATTGCCTCATGATCTGAAAAGTATGCTTTGACTACTTATGCCTTTCTGCACTGGATTGTGAGGTTTTTATGCCCTAGTACATGGTCAGTTTTTGAGTATGTGCCATGTACCGCTGAGAAGAAAGTACATTCCTTTTTATCCCCTTTCAGTTTTCTCCAGAGGTCTATCATATCTGCCTTTTCTGTTCACCTCCTTAACTTCTTTCTTATTTATTCTGAAGTTAGATTTATCAAGTTCAGAGAGGGAGAGGTTGAGGTCTCCCATTATTATAGTTTTGCTGTCTATTTCTTCCTGTAACTCCCTTAAACTCTCCTCTAAGAATCTGCATGCCATACCACTTGGTGCATATATGTTAAACAATGATATTGCTTCATTGTTTATGGTGCCTTTTAGCAGGATGTAGTGTCCTTCTTTATCTCTTTTAATTAAATCTATCTTTACTTTAGCTTTATCTGAGATTAGGATTGCTACACCTGCTTTTTTTTTACTTTAGCTGAAGGGCAATATATGTTACTCCAGCCTTTTACCTTTACCCTGTGTGTATCCCCGTTTCAAATGTGTTTCTTGTAAACGGCATATTGTAGGATTATGGTTTTTAATCCATTCTGCTATCTGCTTCTGTTTTATGGGAGAGTTCATCCCATTCACATTCACAGTTATGATTTCTATCTGCGTCTTTTTCTCCATCCTATTTCCTCCCTGTTTATGCTTTCATTTCTCCCTTTCCCCTTCCCCTCCTCAACAAAGTTTTGTTTTGACCATTGCCTTCCTCATTTTACCCTCCCTCTTGATTCCCCTCCCTTATCTTACTGTTTTCCACTTGCTACTCCTTCCCTCCCTTCTAACCACCCCCCTCCCTTTTTTCCCCCTTTCCCCTCCTACTTCCTGTAGGACAAGTTAGATTTCTATACGTATCAGGGTATGTTATTCCCTTCTTGGACCAGATTCGATGACAGTAAAGCTCAAATGCTGCTCTTCTCCCTCCTTTCTTTCCCTCTACTATAATGTGTTTTTGTGCTTCTTCATTTGATGTAATTTATCCTTTTCTACTACCTCCTTACCTATTCTCCCATAACCCTCCCTTTACATCTCTTAATTTTATAGACATTCACAGTCTATGTGTATCCCTTTCAATTGTCATGAGATGTACTATTCTAAAGATTGACATGTATATATATATGTATGTATGTATGTATGTATGTATATATATATGTATAAAACATACATAAAATGATATAATCCTAAATAAAGATGTCACTAATTTGCCCTTATTGATTAATAAGGTTCGTGGGTTTTTTTTTCCCCATTTACCTTTTTATGTCTCTCTGGAGTTTTGTATTTGAAGATCAAATTTTCCATTGAGTTCTGGCCTTTTCATCAGGAAGGTCTGGAATTCCCTTATTTCATTGAATATCCATCTCCTTGCCTGAAAAATTATGCTTAATTTTGCTGGATAGTTGATCTTTGGTTGTAGTCCCAGATCCTTTGCTCTTCGGAATATCATATTCCAATTTTTCCTGTCATTTAATGTAGAAGCTGAGAGATCCTGTGTGATCCTGACTGTAGTTCCATGATATTTGAATTGTTTCTTTTTGGCTGCTTGCAGTATTTTCTCCTTGACTTTATAATTCTGAAATTTTGCTATAATATTTCTTGGTGTTTTCAATTTGGGATCTCTTTCAGGGGGTGATCGGTGGATTCTTTCAATGACTATTTTACCCTCTGGTTCTAGGACCTCTGGGCAGTTATCTTTGACAGTTTCTTCAAAGATACTGTCAAGGCTCCTTTTTTCATTGTGGATTTCCAGTAGACCAATAATTCTTAAATTGTCTCTCCTGGATCTATTTTCCAGGTTGGTTGTTTTTCCGATCAGATATTTCACATTTTTTTTTTAATTTTTTCATTCTTCACATTTTGTTTGCCTGCTTGCTGATGCCTCATAGAGTCATTAGCTTCCACTTGCTCAATTCTAATTTTTAATGAGTTGCTGTTTTCATTTTGCTTTTGAGTCTCCTTCTCCATTTGGTTAATTTTACCTCTCAGGGTGTCATTTTCTCTATTGGGATTCTGAATCTCCATAGCCATTTCACCAATCTTATTTTTTAAGGACTTGATTTCATCAGTGTTTTTTTTTTTCCATTTTTTTCATTTTTTTCTTTTACCTCCCTAATTTGGTTTTTAAAATCCTCCTTTAGCTCTTCCAGTAATGCTTTTTGGGCTTGAGACCAGTTCACATTCCCTTTTGGGGTATCAGATGTGGGTATAGTGTCATTGCTATCCTCTTCCAAATTGGTATTTTGATCATGCCTGTCTCCATAAAAAGAATCAGTGGTCCTTGGTTGTTTTGTGTGTGTGTTCCTCTTCATGTTGGTTAGCCTTTTCCTGGCTTTACAATGGATTTCTGCTTTTGGAGCTCAGGGCTCTCTGACCTAGGTTTCTTATTCTGGGGATTGTGAGTCTAGTTAACTGGCTTTGTGTATTATAGCCTTCAGTTTTCCTGAGGTGTGGGGGAGGGATCTGGCTGCTTGAAGTCTCCTCTTCCCCTGGGGTTTCTCTCCAGCACTGTTGCTCTTCAGCAATGGTCTCAGCTGTTTGTTGTTTGTGCTGGTGTCTGGCTCTTTCCCGGGGGTGCAAGGGTACATCTGGGCTCCTGGTGTTGTTTCCTGCTGGCTCTGCCCCTCTAGGACTCAGGAACTCCCACTGCTCGGCCACTGAAATCCTGCTTCTGCCTCCTCTATTCCAGCTTTTTTTTCCCCCGAGGAATTCTCTGGGTTGGGGGGGGGGGAGGGATTAGAGCCATTTACTTGGCCATTATGTCTCCTGGAAATTCAAGAAGATACATTTCATACCTTTGGGCTGCAAGCCCCAGGAGTTGATGTCTCACAGCCGGTGGCAATGTGCTGCTGCCTCTCCTCGCTTCCACAGACTGCCATCCTACATTGGGAGGCCTGGGGATCTCCAACGGTTTCGGGTGCCCAGCTTTATCCCAGCCTGTCTCGCACATTGGTTTCCATAGCTGCTTCCACTTTGGTGCTGTCTGGAGCAGCTCCACATGCCCAGTGCTCTCTCAGCCTACAGATTTGTCCCGTCAATCTTTTGGACTCTCCTGCCTTGGAAATTTGCCTCACTCAGACTGCTCCTCATTTCTAACTCTCTCAAATCTGCTCAGATTCACTTTTTTATAGGCATCTGACAGAACTTGTGAGAGAACTCCAGTAAGATGCTGTTTTTTCTTGGCTCCCCTCTTTCCCTCCTTTGGCCTATTTGTAAATCACTTAACACAGAACCTGGTGCAAAGTAAGCACTTAATAAATATTTTAATCTAATCCAATTCAGTCTTAATCTTTGTTAGCCAGCCCCTGCTACCTCCCTTAGAACAACCCAACAGAATCTGTCTCTGTACTAAAAAGAGACGTATAAATCTAATCTCGAGTGAAGGCGAAGACTAATTTGAGGGGAGAGGAGGTAGAACTGCCAAAAACACGAGAGAAGTTGTAATCCAACTCTACCTGTCTTCCCACAACACATCAGTTTATACAGCATTCGGAAGAGACCAAGACCATTTGTAGACTCTTCAGAATTCATCTTCGGAATTTTGCTTTCCCTGCTACTTGAGGTGGTTGGATTGGAAATGAATGGAAGGTTGTGGTCTAGGATGAGTGTGGTAGTTCGGACTTCGATAGTAACACACTGATATTTAGGTAACCACTTTTACTAAATTCTTTATAAGTGACTTACCTGGTAGAGGTGACTCAATAAAACATAGCTGAAAGGGATGAAAGGGAAGGGTCAAATAGCTGCTGGCTATGAGTCAAGTGATTCAAATAGTAGAGACACAAGAACGTCAATAACAAAAAAGATAGCTAACATTTACATAGTGCCAGGCGTTTTACCAAACACTTTACAAATATTATCTCATCGGCTCCTCACAAGAGCCTTGAGAGATAAGTGTTAGTATTTCCCCCACTTTACAGAGGAGGAAACAGGAGTTAAGTGACTTGCCTAGAATCACACAACTAGTAGGTGTCTAAAGCCACATGTGAAGATAGGTCTTCCTGACTGGAGGCCCAGTACTCTATCCACGGCACCACCTAATTGCCCTCAATAAGCAGAGGGGGAATCTGGAACTATCTATTAAAGGGGTGGTAACCAAGGAATGATTGGCCACCCTCTACATGAGAACTTGACAAAGGGGAACAAGAAAGGTGGCTGATACAGCACTTTCTAGTACTGAGTGGTTGTCACTACAATTATCATTATTATTGTTTATGATTCCAAAGAGTAATCTAAGGTCTTTAACATATGTTTGCTATTGCTGCTGTAGGCTGGTAAGTGGTACAGTAGATAGAGTCTGGCCTGGAGTCGGGAAGACTCATCTTTCAGAATTCAAATCTGGCCTTAGACACTTACTAGCTGAGTGACCCTGGGCATTTCACTTAACCCTGTTGCCTCAGTTTCTCATCTGGAAAAATGAACTGGAGAAGGAAATGGCAAACCATTCCAGTATCTTTACTAAGAAAACTCACAGAGAGTCAGATACAACTGAAACAATTGGACACATGTCTAAAGTACATGGGGGCAAGTGTATAACCTAGGGTCATTGGCTAATCATTTCTCATCCCCACAGTGACACACTGAAGACCAAATGAGAAAGAGATGAGAGCATATAGTCGATGAAAATGTTGTAACTGAAGGATCCCTGGAAAGAAAAGGGCTAATGGGGATTCTGAAGCATTTGTTTCTAATGCTGTATAAGAGATTTCAAGAAGTCTCCAAAACATGAATATCTCTAACAAATCAGTCAGAGGAATCCTTCCTCTTAACAGTCAGAATGCAACATGTAGAACTAAGCTCAGCTGACAAGGGAAATCCAGGAGAGAAATAGTGAAAGCTTTCGCTCGTATCTACTTCCAAACACAAAGGAGAGACTCAGGTTACAAAATTATATTCACAGTGAGCTTGGGATAGCATTGAACACATAAATGAAGTGGTGATTGCCCTCTAGGTCAGGAACTCTCACAGTGGTCCAGGGACTACTAATGGTTTGTTAGCATCTTCCAGGTGGGCCATCAGCTGGCCTTCTAAAGTTATTGGTAATCATATAATAGTCTATATCTTTTTCTGGAATTAATAATTTATTTGTGCTAATAAAAAAAATAGGTCTAAACTTCAGGCCTAGAGTCAAGAAGACCTGAATTCAAATCCAACCTGAGACACTTATTAGATATATGACCCTGATCAAATCATTTAACTTATGTGTCTCGGTTTCCTCAACTGTTAGATGGACATAATAATAGATGGCTAACAGGGCTGTTGTGAGGATCAGATGAAGTAATATTTGTTTAAAAACAACAACAACACTTTGCATAGTTCCTGGCACTTAGCTGGTACTACATAAATGTTTCCCTTTTCCCTTTTGCCATTTGTTCTCGTAAGCGTTTGGGGGGTTTTGTTTTTGTTTTGTGGTGGTGAGCTGGATTGGGTGTTCTAAGTGGTCTGTAGAGTCCCTCTCAAAGGAGTGTGAAGCCCAAAATGTTTAAGATCCTATGCTGAAAGTACCACACCCCCCAAAAGGAGGGGGGTGGTCCTCAAGACTCTCCACTGTCCAAAAGGAATCCCTGGCTCCTGTGACAGTCATATTTATGTGAGTACATTAAGCTTCATGTTCGAAATCAGAAGTAATATTCTGTTTTCTCTTTTCCAATATGGCACACAGTACACCAGCATACCATTGGCTAATCATCTCTTATCCTCAGAGTGACATACTGAAGACCAAATGAGAAAGAGATGAGAGCGTGTAATCAATGAAAACTTTGTCACTGGATCTTTGGAAAGGTGAGGTCTAATGGGGAGTCTGAAGCATTGTTTCTAATGTGATAGGAGAGATTTCAAGATGTCTCCAAAAAACGAACAACAGATTGTATTTTGTAATGTTCATAGCGTGAAATAAAAGGTTGTAACAGGTCGCACTTGTTTCATTAAATCGAAATGGGCTGGTAGTTGTCTTTAAGTACATTTCTATCAGACTAAAAGGGAGAGGTTCTAACATTCTCCTGATTATGGTAATAGGTGGAAGAGGCATTGATCATACATCTAGATTTGGAAAGGAACTTAAATTCCATCTGGTACACCCTTCTCCTTTTATGGATGAGGAAACTGAGGCACAAAGAGGTTAAGTGACTTGCCCAGGTACTCTAGGAATTGTCTGAGACAACATTTGAATTCCAGTTCTCTGTCTCTGTCTCTCTCTCTCTCTCTCTCTCTCTCACACACACACACACACACACACACACACACACACACACACTTCCATGACTGTGAGGAAACTGAAGGTGAACAAGTGTAGTAGGATATACAACAAAATACTACAGTATTTTGTTGGTGATTTCTTTAGGTTCTGATCCCTGGGGGCCATGGCGGATCTCTAGGATGAGCCTTTTTTCATGGAGCTGTGAGGTTATCAAGGACAGGAGTCATAAGAGTTTGAGCAAATCTATGCCAGGATTACCCATGTTTACAAGAGAGGCAGCTCAGTCTGCACACATCCCTGCACCCACATCTCCCTCCCCACCCAACCCCGCCTCAAAAGGATCTGGAATTTGGTGGAACAAAGAGAGCAGCTGTGGCTGTTCTTCTGGCAATGCTTAGAGTAGCAAATTTGCCTCAGGCAGAATTTATAAGATAATTCTAGATCAATGATCTGAAACAAAAGAGATTTGACTGCGGGGTATGTGGACATGGCTGCCGTGTCCAGAACTGGTATATAAAGGAAGAGTCCAGAGGTTCCTTCCCTCTGCCCCTCAAAATAATGCATGGTTTGTGCAGCAGGGGGAGAGGGAAGACCTGTCAGGTGAAGAATATTATCCCATGCTGTAGTCTCTGCATGGGAAAAGAAGTGCCTAAAGATGAGGGATATGGGGGACAGGGAGGATGCAATGCTCAGGGTAAGACCCTTGTGGGTAGACCTTTGTCAAAATGATGGTATTAGCTAATTTTTTCCTTGCAATAGATTTTTTTTTTAAACCCACAGGATAAATCAGCCATGTGGACTTGTATCTAACCTGTATGGGCTTCGGCTTCCTCATTTTTAAAAGGGAGGGATAGGGTAATATAGAAGGGCAGCTAGGTGGCTCAGTGGATAGAATTCCAGGCCTGGCTTGAAGAAGGTCTGAGTTCAAATCCAGCCTTAGATGCTAGCTGTGTGACCCTGGGAAAGTCACTTAACCCACTTTGCCTCAGTTTCCTCATTTGTAAAATGAACTGGAGAAGGAAATGGCAGACCACTCTAGTATCTTTACAAAGAAAATCTAAAATGGGATCACAAAGAGTCAAACACAACCGAAACAACTGAATGACAAAAAGAGCAATGCAGTAGGAAAAGCGCTAGACTGTATCAGGACTCCTAGGTTCAAATCTTTACTTTGACATTCAGAGTGTGATTATCAGCATGTCCTGCTGAGCCTTAGTCTCTGTATTTGAAAAATGGGGAATATAGCACCTAATAGTACCTAATACATGGGGTTATTTTAACAAAGGTGTTTTTTAAAGTCTTATGTAGATGTGAGTTGTTATTACGAGGAGGGAGCTCTACAATGTGTATGATTTTATAATTTAATCCACCTGATATCCAGTTTATGAATCCTTTTAATATATGAAGTTCCCAGTTTGGAATTCATGCCCCCCCAAGAGTTCTGTGGGTAGATTTTAGGGGATCTGTGAACTTGGATTGGAAACAATTCCATTATTGTTTTCACTAACCTCTAATTGAAATTTAACATTTCCTATCAATAATGAATTTTTAAAAAAAATTATCCCAAGAAGATATCTATAAGTTTCCTGGCCTGCCAAAGTATCCCTGACATTAAAAAAAGCTAAATTCTTTTCCTCTACTCTCATTCCATCCTATATTTCCTGCAATAAACGAGCTAATAATCTCCTTCTTACATTATCAATATGGTGAACTTTCAGGATTTGTCTGGGGGATATCTACATCTGTGGTTTCAGTTGTGTAAGGAAATCTAGATTAGGAAACTCCTTCTACCAATTCAGATTAGCAACTATTTTTTTTAACTTAAAGTCTTAGAGATTTGGCCAGGGCACCAAGAGGTTAAGTAACTTGTTCAGGACCATAAAGCCATTATCTGTCATAGGAGGAGCTTGAATGGAGGTCTCCTTCATTCCAAGGCCATCTCTCTATCCACTGTGCTATATGGCCTTTCAACAATGAACCCACGGCAGGAAAGATACAGAATGACAGAATTCAACTGAGTTATTGTAAAATTGCTTTACTACTTTTTTTCTTCTTTCTTATCAGCACTGGCATTTTGTCATCTATCATATGCCAGCAAATATATTTTTCTATAAAAGACAAAAGAAATCTTCAGGGCAAACTAGATAAGTAGCAATAACATATTTGATAACTATAAATAATTCTCTTCTTTCAATGTACACAGTAAATGTTATTAACAGAAAAATTTTTTTTTGCGTGGACCTTAAAAAGAGCCATTACATCTTGTTGTCAGCATTTTGATAACTACGGGCCTTAGTATAACACAAAGAAATATAGATTGCAGTTTAACGTTTCCAAAGGCAATGAATACAAATGATGGAACCTCATTTACACAGTAGAGAGACTTAAAATAGTTCACACAATGATTTGCTCCCAATATCATCTCCATTTACTTCTCTGATGCCTAATAGAGAAGGTATTGGTCCAAAAGTTAGATGGAGGTCTTTTGTTTATTCAAATTTCATATTCCCAAAGCCAATCACAAAAATGGTTTGAAAATCTGTTCAACTTCTGAGTCAGGCTTTCTCTCTGTCTCTGTCTGTTTTTATCTCTTCTCTCTGATTCTCTGTCTCTGTTTATCTCTCTGGCTATCTCTATAGCTGTCAATCCGTCTGTCTTCTCTCTCTCTCTCTCTCTCTCTCTCTCTCTCTCTCTCTCTCTCTCTCTCTCTTAATCTTTCTTGGGGTTAAAGCATTTACAAACTTTCTCCTTGTTGTACCAATACTTTCTAATATAAGCCTTAGTACTCCCCGACCCTGTACACATGCATGCTAGTAACCCTTTGAACCATTCATCATAATCACTCAAGAAATATTTATTGCACATCTTCCTAGTACAGCATGCAGTATATAATAGTTAAGGTGTGGGTACAAAAAGGTCTAAAATACAGTCCTTGGTGTCAAGGAGCTCATTGTCACAGCCCTCATATTGTTGAAAGGGACAGGGCCAGAAGGTTCAGAGGTTGCTGATTTTAACATATCCACCCTTACATCCTCATCCTTTAGTCAGCTCCAATGTTTGATTGTTCAGGTATGACTGGGGCTAAATTTTTTCTTAGCTCCCTTCCAACTCTGTGATCCCCTGATTTTATTGAGTAGGGAAAATTGTGTGGTAGCTGCTAAATGATTCTCATTATGTTTTGTGATGGGGGAGGTAAAAATATTATCTGTTATTCCCCTCTCCTCCCATTTTTTGTATTCTTACCTCTGTCATATTAAAAATTAATCCTTCAATGCTTTCAAAATTGTGCTAGCTTCAGTATACAAGTCTTCTGTGTGCACTTGTGTGGTGCTTCGGCCGTTCTTTCAGAATGCTTTGCAAATGAAATACCATTTCCTCTTCATATAACAGCCAGGTCCTGATGTGTTAGAGTCCAAATGTAATTTCATTATTATTTATGATGATAATAGATTTCTACAGAAGTAATGCTTAATCTGTTGGACTTGGCATCTATTTGTCACTCTCTTTGTCTTGTTTGCTGTCTATAAATGGTCTTGGAAATCTGACATGCTTTATCTTTGGTCCTCTAGAAGTATAGTCTGTTGTTGCATTGATCAGAGTTCTAAGTCTTTCAAAATTATTTTTCTTTATAATATTATTATCAGTATATAAATTGTTTCCTTGATTGTATTCACATTCCTCTGCATCCACAGCCCTCATTTCCTCAAAAACTATCCATTTGTTTTCATTTCTTATAATGAAAAAAAGATTCTGTTATATTCATATACCATAATTTATTTAGCCTATCTGTAATAGGTGGGTACCCTCCCCCTAAAGTTTCCAGGTTTTTGCTGCTATAATTTTTTTTTTACATCAAGGACGTTTCCCTCTTTCTTTGATTTCTTTTGAGTATATATAATCAGTAGAGTAGTATTGATGGATCAATGCAGTTTGGTGACTTTTTGAACATAGTTCCAAATTGTTTTCCAGAATAACTGGTACAGTTAAAGACTCCATCAAACAATTCATTAGAGTTCCTACTTTCCCTGATTCCCTCCAACATCTGTCATTTTCCTATTTCATAATACTTTGCCAGTCTGATGGGTATAAGGTAGAACCTCAGAGTTATAAAGCTTCACCTTTTGTATGACCTCTTTCCCAGTTCCCCACAGCTGTTAAACTCCTCTCCTCTACGAATTGATTTGTATATTTCTTCCATATGCCTATCGATATACATATACTCTCCCCAATTAGAACATAAGTTCCTTGAAGGCAAGGGCTTTCACCTTGGCTTTGTATTCCCAGTGCTTAGCATAGTAGCTGGCATTTGACAGGCACTGAATAAATGTTTATTGACTGATTGATGGACTGATTGATTGCATGCATTCTCTCCATGCCCAGATTACCAAATATCCTTTCTTTCCGTTATTCAGATAACCTTTAAAAGTCCCCTTTGGTTCTCCCCCACCACCAATCCAATTTATCATGAGTTAATCTTTCCTCCTTATCATGTATGTAATCTCTCTATTACTTATTATTATTAATATTATTTTATTAGACTATCTATGAAACTGAAGGTCTACAGAGCTGTGGTGCTGACCTCATTGTTGTATGCCTGTGAAACCTGGATAGTCTACCAGCACCATGCCAGGAAACTGAATCACTGCCATCTGAATTGTTTTAAGAAGATTCTGAAGATCACCTGGCAAGATAAGATATGGAACACTGAGGTCCTTTATCAAGCTGATAGCCAACCATTCAAAGTCTATTACAGAGAACACAACTCCAATAGGCTGGCCATGTTATTCAAATGCCAGACTGATATTTGCCTAAAAGATTATTTTACAGAGAACTCATACAAGGCAAATGCTCACATGGAGGTGTAACAACAATCTTGCAAGCAGCTACTGTGGCTGTGTAAAACCAACAACAACCAGCACACAGAAGGCCACTAACACAGGTTCTTTTGATCTGCTTTACTAAGGAAAGTAACTTTAAGGGGTTAACAATCTCACTTTAATCCAACATACTAATATCATTCGCTTAGTTCAGGAGGAAAAGCCAGCACCCTGAACTTCAGAGCAAATACAAACAAATTACAAACACACATTATAAACAGACCAAATACAAACCAACATCTGGGTTAGCAAAGCTGGGGGGCAGTTACAATGGCTTGCCCAGTCATGCACCACTCTTCCAGTGAGTGAGAGCCCCAAAGAAAAACGCCAGCCTCTTGAGTTTATATATTCTGTTCAGGGTCAAAGGGCATCATAACATGCAATTCACCCATATGACCTAAAAGCATCACAAACATGTGACTCAAACCCATGTAAACTAGGCTTTCCCTTGAGGCAAGGAGGTCATCAAAGAAACAAAAGCCAGACTCTTCAAGGGCATTTGATTAAATAAGTGCTAAAAGAAAAAAACAGTAAAAGAAAGTCCCACCTTAATTACTGATACAAGAGGTCAAAAAAGCAATACAAGGACACTCTCAGGGTTTCTCTGAAGAACTTTGAAATCAGTTGTGACACACAGGAGACACTAGCACAGGACTGCCCAGCCTGGTATGTCTGTATCAAAGAAAGCACTGTGTTCTCGAGCAAAGCTGAATTGCAATAGCTCAAAAGAAACATGAGATGTGCAAATTTAGAGACATTTCCACTCCAAATATTCATGTGGATTAATTGCCCCCAGCCTGTGGTAGAGACTGCCAAGCTCATATTGGTCTGATCAGCCACATTTGGACACTCTGACCCCAAAATAGTGACGTCATTTTGGTCCTTTTCAAGAATTAAGGACAATAACCAAACCAATCTTCCCTACTCATCATGTATGCAATCTCTCTGTTACCACTTTTTCATGATATAGATATCTTATTTTATGTGTTTGATGTTTGTTCATTGGATTCTCAGTAGGTGCTCCTTTACGTATGCCTTCAAGAAAGTGTTTTAAGAGATAGGATGGTATTTTATATATCTGCATGTAGTTGAAAATAGTCTGGATTAAGAGCCAGGAGAGGCCTGGGTTTGAATCTGGCCTCAATACTAATTAGCTGGGTGACCCTAGGCCCTTCACTTCTCTGAGTCTTAGTTTTCTTATCTGTAAAAAGGGAATGGTTACGTCAAGGGGACCAGTCTTATAGGATCAGTGAGAAATCCCATTGAGATAATATATAGAAAATGCTTTGCAAAACTCATACATGCTCTAAAGGGTTTCACAAATGTCTTAGTGTAGTTATGTGTTATTAAAACTTAAAATTGCAAGACATTTGGGACACTCTGTGTAATGTCAGTCATCATCCAGAGCTGTAGAACAGTGGTGTCAAAATAGAAATGAAGGCCACTGATCCATACATAAAGATCATTGCCAGTTACCTATTGCTAGCTTTTAAATGTAATATTATATAATGTAATACTCTGTTTTATTGTATCTTTATCTTGTTAAAATTTTAATAATAAATATTTTGTAATTTAAATTTTATTTATAATTTTATTTTAAATTTAAAACTTATCATTTTAATAATAAAGATTTTAATCTTATTTCTCATGATAATAATAATAATCTTAAATATTTTTATCTTTCTAAATATTTCCCCAAAATATTTTAATCTAGTTTAGGTAGCACTGAGGAGTGTTATGGGCTGCATTTGGACCATAGGCCACATGTTTTAAACCTATGCTGTAAAGATTCCAGTTTGGTCATGGAAGTTAATGGAGATAGTAGTAGCTGTGGGAGCAACTCTGCTGAAGCAAATTTAACAAAATCAAGAAGGTAGTGCTGGGCCACACAAAGAGGCAGGTCTAAAAACTTTTACATATGACCAATTAGTCTTTTCCTTACCCATTTCTGTACTCTGTTGCTTACCTAGCATGAAAACCTTGATTCTCAAACTCCAGATCATTCATTCTTCTAGGTCTCCCCATTTGGACACCATTACTGTATTGGACAACTCTGTCATCAATTATTTAGCCCTTTAAATTGCAAGGTCAACTTCAGCTTATTTGCACTGTCTGCCCCCATTCTTTCACTATAGACTATGTTCAGATATGTCACTAAGGTGGAAAACAGGAGATTTGTCCCAGATGCCAAAATGTAAATAGATGCTAACAGCATTTTCTGTCCTTCAGATGCGTAGAAAGCAACTGGACCTAGAACCTAAACTAACATAATTCATTAAAATAGGAAGTTACCAGATGGCAGCTTCCATTCTAGGGTGGCTAGGTTGAGCTCTTTCCAGGCAGGCCTGACCCTCTCCTCTTCCCCCAGGCCTGAGCCATGCCGCACTCCAAAGCAACATCCTCATTGCCAACCTTATGGTGATGGCAAGTTTTATTCCACTTGCCTCATGCATAAAATTGGATAGTTATGACCCTATAGGAAGCCAGATCATAGATTATCAGTTTAAACATGGAAGGACTATAGTATCAGCAAGTCCAATCTGCTCGTTTTACAGTAGTTAAAACTGAACATTGAATGTCTTGCCCAAGGTCACAGAGCTAATAAGTATCTGAGATAAAATTTGATTCCAGATCTTCCTGACTCTTAATCTAGCACTCTAACTATGACACCATACTAGCTCTCTTCCTGTATGGGACATTCTATACTAAAACATCTCCCCTCCTCTTCGAATCTAGGAAGGTTTCAGATCATGCCATTTCACCCTATGCAGATTCAGCTCAGGACAGAGGAAACAGCAACCTTGAATAGAAATATTATTTGATCATGATAACTCACAAACATGAATACAAACACATTTTGGTCAGCTTTAAAAACACTTCTCCATGAATATGCTAAAGATGAAGTTAATGATGAGTTAATACGTAAGTACAAAGGACTGTATTTGTAGTGAATGAGTGAAATGGTCTTTCTGTCTTAGGGCATATTCCATGTTTTCCCTTGCCAGGAAAAAGACTATTTCACTGTTCTGGGAGTCTCCAAACGTGTAAGCACTAAGACATTATGTATGCTACAAGGATTCTGTGCAAATAAAAATCCCCTCAAAAAACACACACAATCATCCTGTCTTGCTTTATTTATTTCCCTAAGCTGTGAATATATGTGGAAATGCTAACTCCTTTGTGCATTAAAAATAATGAAACGCTATTTCATTGGCTTTGTCTCTGGTAACAAAACCAATGGTGAGACTTTATTTTTCAATATTTAATTCATCACCATAATCATTATCATCTGGACCACAGATGGCAGACATACTCTTAGGGCTGTATTTCTGAGCAGACAAACAGCTTTTTCTCCAACATTTCTGCCAAAAGGGCATGGAGCATCTCTATTCTCAATTTTGCCCTGGTTCAAAAGGGCTCTATTCTGAGATTCAAGGACTATAAGACGCATTTCACCCAAACCCAGAAGGAAAGACCTTTCCAAGTAGTGTCTCCATTTACATAAAGCTTTATTCAGTCCTTTTGTAAGGGCACATTTGTGATTTTACTCTCCTGTTTGCTCTGGCCTTAAATACCTGACTAGACAATTCATTTAATTAACAGCCCTCTGCATGGAGTAGCAGTTTTCTGCTTCTGTTGTATCCACTCTTTACTCCTCTTAAAATGAAAGAACATAGGAGATAGCTATGACCTTGTGAATTTCAAAAAGTTGGCAGAATAAGTCACCAGAGGTCTGGAAACTGGGAGTCCATACCAGAGTTTGCTGACAGTCAAGCTTTACATATAATTAGGTGTTCCCTGCTTGACCCTGCCCAGCAGTGGATGAATCAGAAACCGAGAAGTGTGTTTTGCAAACATTCATCAGCTATGCCGCATTTAGAAATGAGCCTGGCGGGACAAATGCTTTGCAGCAATCTCTTTAAATATGTGCATACTTTCTCCGCGAGGTGGTAGAAGGGGGAATGTGCCCCTTGGTTCACAGTTTTTCATACTTTTGTTCTTGTTATACATTCTCAGCAAATATCTTTGGTAAAAGTTAAACAGTCGTGGTGTTGTTGAAGATGATGAAGACGATGATAAGCAGCTCTCTAAATTGATTGTGTCGTCTGTCAATGGGGATGAGAAACCAGAAGCTGGAGATGCCTGAGTCTGCAGGAGTTTGCCCCACGAGGACTTAATTGTGGGCTCCCACATCAGGAACAGGAATACTCTAAGTGTCAGTGGCACTACAGAAGAAAACAAGGTCATTATACCACAGCATCATAGGTCTTGAGCAGGAAGATAACTTTGAAACCAGCTATTCCAACCTTACTCATTTTACAGAAGAAGAAACTGAGGCACACAATGGCAAAGTGGTTTATAGAGTCATAGGATCATAGATTTAGAGCTGTAAGAGATCAGTAAGTCCAAACTCTGTATTTTTCAGATAAGAAAACTGAAGTCTAGAGTGGTTATGTGACATACCCAACATAATATAGCTAGAAAGTATCTGAGGCAGAGAAAAACTGCACCCATGCTTCTACTTGTAGAATTATGAATTTGGATGAGTTTCTGTCCTAAACTACTAGGGGTAGGAAGAGGAGAGAGAACCTGATTATTCATGATCATAGCCAACACTTCTCGTTATTTTCTCCGCCATGAGTGGTGAGAAAAATCCCAAGAACCAGAATGAAAACCTCCTCAACTACCCTTCATAGGCATCTTCTCTCCCTTCTGGGGAAAAAAAAAGATGGAGGGAGAAAAAAGGAAGAGCTGCCAGCTAAATTAGATAGATGTTTGAAGAATAACTTTGTGCTGGAGGCTCTTATGGCGTGAAAGGCCCAAGCCATCTTTGGGAGAAGCTTATCTTCCCAACTTAGAAACCCCACCCAGAATCCCGAGGACAGCTCTGTAACACACACACAACACAGTTTTATCTTTGCAAGCATGCTGCTTGTGAGAGGCAGCTTCATTTCACAAACAACACATGAAAACTAACAAAGAAAACCCACAAATGGCTTGAGCTAAGAGAGTCATTTTGGTCCATTGGGCAGAGCCATAGGTTTGGCATCAGAGGACCTGGGTTTTAATATGGGTCTTACTACTTGTGTGACCATGGGTGATTCAGTTAAGCTCCTGGGCCTGTGAAATGGGAGCATAGTATAGGAGCATAGATCTAGAGTAAAAGGACGTCAGAGACCATCTAGTTTAATTTCTAATTTTATAGATGGATAAACTGATCTTAAAGGATTAGCTGAGGACCTCTTTCCTGGGACGTAGTTCCTCATAGTCTACTGAGCTCACCATGACTTCCCACAAATTCTTCACACTCTGGGGCCTGTTCTGCAATTGCATTTTTGCCACTTTCAACCTCCTCTCTGCCTCCAGTTCTTATTTCTCCTTCCAGGATAACATCCTGATAATATCTTGTTATGAGTTACTCAAAGGTAAAGTTTTGGCATTAACTCTATTTAACTCTATTATCCCTTAGGATCTCTCTGAGTTCTTTATTAACTCTTTCTTAAACAAACTTTGTTATTTAATATCCTAATCCTTTGCAAATTAGAAGCAAAAAAACAAGAGGCCTTCCTCATTTGCCTCTAGTACACTTTTTCTACCTTAGTTCTAGCCAAAGTAAATTACTCCTGTCACCAAACGAGTTCCATAAATTCCATGTTTTTTTCACCTCGTCTTTGTACTCTTTTCTGTGCCTATAATAGTACATCTTCCCACCCCCATCTATCCATCACATTTTACTAATCCTTCAAAATGGTCTCCTCTGTTGATCCTTCATTGATTCACGTAGCTGAAAAGAATGCTCTGTCATCTGATCTTATCGCATTACGGATCCTCTTATGCACTTACATTTTAATTTATATTATATTTACCTGTGTATATGCCTTATCTTCTATCAAGACTGAACTGCAAATTCTTTAAAGACAGTGATCCTATCCTATTATTTTGTGTTTGTCCTAATACCTACTATAGGTAAATGTTTAATATTTTGGGAAAAGAATAATATAATAATATTTTCATTGCTATTAATATTATTAATGATGATATATCAATATTAAATATTTTTATATTGTGTTACTATACCATCATTATTCTGCATTTCTATAACTGTTAATAATTATCATTGATAATTATATTGCCAACCAATCAATATTAAGTATATTATAATATTTATATTGTATATTCTATTATTTACATGTCATCTTTATATAATATTTTATATATAATAATACTGATGCTATCAGTAGTATTTGTCTATAGCTCACATTGTCTCAGTTAATCTTTATAATATTTCCCATGGGACTAAGAGAAGGGGAGTGGAATAGCTGTGAGACATAGCTGTTAGAGACAAACTGGCAGAATAAGAATCAATAGCATTTACTAATTGTCTTATGTTATGTTATGTTAGGAAGAGACAGTAAAACTAAAAAGTAGATATAGATATGCATTGCCACACAATACAGAACAAAATGTTTACAATGTTCTCCCCAAGTCATAAAAATTTTTAAATTCAATATCTTCTATCTAAGAAGTAACAGAAATGCATAATACATTTTAAAAATATTTACATCCATTAAAAAAAAAAGACTTTTGTGTTTGAAAGGATGTTTGATTCCGCTGGGAAAATGGCATATGGAACATCTACTTCTCAAACAATGCTATATAAATGACCTGGTATTATATGTTTGTTCCTTCTAGTGGTCAGGATTTCAACTCTAAGAACAAATATTAGCACTTTATGATGAACCTAGTAAGTAGGGAATAATTTTTTAAAATGCATTTTTCAAAGAATAGGTGGACTATCTTACATGGAAGTTTGGTTGGGGATGGTTTTTTGTTTTGTTTTGTTTTAAGATGGAGAGGGGGAGGACTTGAGATCTTTTAGGCAGCTACAAAGGGACTAATAGAAAGGGAGAAACTTGAGGTGGGTAATGGTAGGCGCAATCTTCTGGAGAAGATAGGAAGGAATAGGGTCAAAGTTATATATGGAGTGATTAACTTTGGAAGGAGAAAGGCTTCCTCCTCGACAGAGGATGGAAGTAAATCAGTAAGTTGAAGCAGGAAAAGTAGAGAAATTCCATTAGAGGAGGAAAAAAACTGAGATTCCATAAGGCATAACCTAAAATTTTTCATCCAAACAAATATGATTGGCATATTCACGTGGTCTTTACTTAACTAATAATAATCATGATATTGCAATATTGGAGGAGCCGTGGGAAGATAGGCACATTAATTCAATGCTGGTTGGAATTGTTAATTGGTCCACTATTCTGGAAAACAATTTTAAATGATGCAAAAAAAAACCCCTTGCTATATTGTTCATATTCTTTGGTTGAGAGAGCCTACCACAGAGACTCTACCCCAAGGAGGTTATTGACAGCAAGAAAATTCCCAATTGTACAAAAATATTCATAACAGTATTCATGAGTACTTTTCAAAAATCTTAGAACAAAATATACGTCAACAATTGGGAAACTGTTTGAGTAAATTAGAATGTGAATATAATCGACTATGCTGAATTATAAGGAATGACTATGAAGAACTGAGAAAAACAGGGGAAAACTTGTAAGTGATAGAAAATGAAGAAAATGATGTCAAGAGGATCATAGACAGAATAACCACAGTTACATAAGTCAAGTCATATTGAAGAAGCAACACAATTCCGGTCAAAACAGCATTCAACATCAATACTGTAGAATCCAAATCAAAGGACTTTTTCTTTAAGGCAGAGAGATACTTTATTACATACAGTATTGGATTTAGGACCAGGAAGCTCTGAGTTCAAATTCTGCCTTGGGCGTTTATGAGCTTGTGACTCCGGCCAAGTCACCTAACTTTTCTGCCTGTTTGTAAAATGGTGACAGTAATAGCACCTACCTCCAAGAGTTGGTATGATAAATTAAGATATGTAAAGCACTTCACAAACTTTAAGATACTATTTAAATGTTGACTGCTATCTCATCTTCCCTCTTGATAGCAATACATAAACTGTTTTTAGGGATCGTTCTTTTAAGGTGGAAGGGAGGTTGTTTGAGTTTATAAGGATGTATCTGTTATGTCAAAACATAATGTAGCAATACATATGAAAATAGAGAAGACCTGTGATTTTATTAATTTAAAGAACTACTAGGTAAGGAAACTCCCTTTACCAACGTAGGTCAACATCTTGTTTGCAACTTACAGTCTTGGAGAGTTGCCTCAAACACTGAGAGGTTTAAGTGACTTCCTCAGAGTCACACAGTCCAGTATATGTCATGTCAATATCAGAGGTACGATTTGAACCCAGGCATTCCTGGCTTTGAAGCCAATTCTCTATCCACTGAGGTACACTGCATCTTTTGAAAAGCACAGCAAGGGCGGAAAATGATGTTAAAGTATTGGTTTTTTTGAATGGAAATCAGAAGCTGATTGTTTTGGTGTACCTACATGTGCAAATTCAGCCTGGGCATATAGAAGATGCTGCTGTTGCTTTCAGTGCCATTTTAATATGGGGAAGGGCAGGAATTTAAAACAAGAAATTAATTGGTAGTCATATTTTCAGGTATGCGCAGGCAGTTGTGTCAATAAAAACAAGATGAATTCTAATTAGAACACAACTGTGTCTCTAGACTAATCAACCAACAAATATTTATTAAGCACCTACTATGTGCCAGGCACTATATTAGGGATGAAATTACAAATACAAAGGATAAAACAATCCCTATATACAATACCTTACATTGTACTGGGGTGGGGGAGGGTAAGCTTATTCACAATTACACATGAAAATATATATAGCATAAAAATAAATTTAGTAAATATATTTAGTTAATTATAGAAAATCATTCAATGCATAGTAGATTGAGAATGAGAGCCTTCACAGTTTGGGGGGGGGGCCTGAAAAAGCTTCATGAAGATGGTGTTTGAGTTGCATCTTAAAGGTAGAAAGAGACTCCATGAGACAGAAGTAGATGAGGAAGTACATTATAGGAATGGAGAAAGACCAGTAATATAAAATTGGAATCTTCTAAGATTACTTAACCAGATGATAATAGGTTTTAGCAAGTGCCAAGATTCAGGCAGATAAAACCTCAGTATAAGTAAAGCCTGAGAACTATGTGCTCACCCTACTACAGACTGTGTTCCAATGCTCATTTGGCACATAGGGTCTAGATCTGCACAAGGTCCATAATTCACAGCTGGATAACTAGCGTCAGGTAGCTTATTTGTCTCTCCTGCCAATACAAGCAAAATGGAAATTGTGGCTAAACCCCACCACCACATCGTATGAACCTTTATAAAGGGAGTTGTTCATCAGCCTGAATAACGACACTAAAATGTTCAATTGAGCCAAATTGGTGGGTTTTTTTTTTAATTTTAAATTTTTAGGTGACTTAACAATGCCAGTGTTATGTACCTTTGATAGGTCATTGAAAACTAGCAAGAGAATTGCATTTATTCCCAAATTTCATTTCAAGTGGCATTATGAAAATTGTATTTGGAAAAAGTGGACAGTTGCCAAAAAACATTTACATTCTAGTTTTCCTCTATTCTCAAGAAATTCTTAATACATTTTATATGTTATATTAGTATGTTGCTATATTAATATAACACATTTTAATATAGGGCTGTCCAAAATGCAGCCCGCAGGCTGCATGTGGCCTGCGGTGTGATTTATGCGGCAGGCCTACAAGCATAGAAATTTACATAAATGCTTTAGTAAATGAAGCAGAGCTACTGCAGAGCTCTCACTAAAATGGCAAATCAAAATATATTGTCTATTGTTTCAATAAAAACCTAAGGTTGGACAGCTCTCTTTTAATATATTAAGAATTTCTTGAGGTTGGAGGAAAACTAGAATGTAGCTGTTTCATATATGTAATCTGAAAGCATATACATGTATACTTTCAGATTATTCTAATAATAACATATGGAATTAGCCTAATCATTACTAGAAGTGATAAATATGCACATTGCACATTGGTATTCTCACTACGTTAAATCATTGATTAGTTATTACTTTTTAAAAAAATTTTCTTAAAGCCTGAGAAACTGTTCCTAGAATAAAATGGTAGGCACATTCTAATGAGAGGGCAATATACATGCTTCATTGGGCTAGTAGGCTGGGACTGAAGATTTCAAAATGTCCTGCAAGTGTCAGCTAAGATCATATCCAAAGCCAGTAGGAGAAAATCAGTGTTTTAGTGACTAATCTGAATATGGCTATATAGGTGAAGCTCATGAATGGTAACAGGCTCTATGCAAAATTTATTTAGCAATTGTAATTACTGTCAAATGCAATGGGTCACAGGCTTTAAATTGTTTGGATTTTGTTTGTTTTTGTTTTGTTGTCAAGGGAGGACTGTGGATTCTATGGCTTTTTATTCTTGGGTTAGCTAAATTGAGTTATCCCATAGATATATGGACTCTCACTGTCTGCCTTGATTTCCTGGAAGTGGAAATGAATGTCTCTGAGGCTTTAAAATAGCACTGAACTGGGCATAAATATTTGGAGCATATGGCTTTTTTCATATCAAATTGAATTTATAACTAACCTAAGTTTAAAACATGAACATATAAAAATATGTTCAATGTTGTCTAATTATAATGTCCAAGGTTGGCCCTAGAAAAGAGTTGAGAAAATACATCTCCCTCCCTTATTTGAATTTGTGGGGAACTATGGGTACAATGTATTGTTGTTCAGTTGTTTCAGTCCTGTCCAACTCTTTGTGATACCATGTGGAGTTTTCTTGGTAAAGATACTGGAGTGGTTTGCCATTTCTTTCTCTAATTGAGGCAAACAGGGGTAAGTGACTTGCCCAGGGTTACACAGATAGTAAGTGTCTGAGGTCAGGAAGATAAATCTTCTTGACTTCAGGCCAGGCACTCTAGCCGCTGCACCACCTAGCTGCCCCTCACAGGATATTATCTAAACCATCAAGCATGGTTAATGGGCTGGTTGTTTTTGCCCAACTGCTTTTCTTCTCTTTCCTTTTAAGTCTTTGATACAGGAACAGGTCACGGGTTAAGAGAGTCAGGAAAACTATACTAAAACATGAGTGTGATGTTAAAGTAAATAATATGAATAAAATTAAGAATTAAAAAACGTTTGAAATAAAAAGCTTTGAAAGGAATAAAAGAAACAATAAAACAAGAAAAAGGCCATGACTATTTTCCCGCAATAATCACTAACCCATCCCTCCTGGCTTCAGATGGGAACTTTTTGCTCAATATAGTCAGTCAAATCCTTGGGGTTCTGGATAAGATTTGATTAATGAATAGGATTAGTCTTAGGGGAAAAAAAATCAAAGTCGAATGTGTTCTGTATTGCCAGGAATATTTGTTTTGGCCACAAAAATGGAAAGCTCACTTTTCCACGTACCTGGTACATTGAGGACGTCATTAATCATAGCTGTCTTTCCTCTAGCTGGAGGCCCATAACGTGTGCTGGGATTCCAGGTTTGCATATTCCACCAACAATAAAAAACCAAAAAGTCTGACAGACATGAAGAGCAGCAGTTTCTGCTCCCGCTGACTACACAGTACCACACAGCTTCACTCAGCCGGCCTTCTAGGAAAGAAATTCCCTTGCTCTTCGGAGAAGTTTCCTTTTTGGCTAACTATTGGGTTTCCTATTTATCTTGATGAAAGGAAAGGATTGAAGACGAAGTGATTTTTCACATGAGGGACAGGCTAGAAGGCTTTGGAAGTTATCTTTTTTACCTTTATTTAGGTCAGACATAAATTAATTATTTGGACAAACTCTAGGTTTCCTTTTCCTTCTCTATACCCAGCAAATCTTTCCAACCAATGTGAGGCTCAGTTATTGTGCCTTCTAGGGAGAGAACCTTTCATTTCTCAAGCATTTCCCCAGTTTACTTCGTCCTATCTGGGGACAGGAAGTAAAGCAGGGATACAGCAGCTAGAGAATGTGGGGACCTCAGTGCCCCAGAAGGGTCACAGAATCATGGAGTATTAGAGATGAAAGGGACACCCCCTCATTTTACAGGTGATAACATTGAGGCTCAGAGAGGTGATGAACTTAACCTTAAG